>NW_015505306.1:1474955-1483048 GCF_001515645.1 Sinocyclocheilus grahami | reverse complement strand
ATCATTTTATATATTTCAATGGATACAATTATAAAAATGACAACATTTTATAATGTACTACAAATTCCTAAAATACTACAATACAACAGGTGACAGAAACATTTACAGTGTTTACAGCACACAAAGAAATATTTCCAAAAGATTTCGCTGAAATATCTAACTACATGGCAGAATTTAAAGGAATAAGATGTTAATTGATGGGCTGGAGTTCTGTGTATTACTTGTGGATTATTGTGATGCTTTTATCAGCAGCTTGGACTCTCATTCTGACGGCACCCATTCACTGCAGAGGAACCATTGGTGAACAAGAGATGTAACGAAGAAACAAACTCATATACATCTTGGATAGCCTAAGTAAATGTTTTATTTTTAGGTGAATTGTTCCTTTAATCAACATCTAGAGACAACATCATAAATTAGGTGGCATCATAAGAGGTGGCAAACAAGGTATAATTGTCTAAATGATAGTGATCATAGACCTATATTCGCTTTACTGATCTGCTGAGTGAATGTGAATTACAGTTTAATTCATCTGAACAAACAGCACCCTCTTCCGTTTAACTAATTAACTCAATATAGTAGACCCAGAATTAAAATGTAAACAGAAATGTAGATACAGAATAGACTGACAAACATTCAAGAATATGCAGCTGTACACAAAAGCAGAATGGTGAAACCGTGCAATCATAACTAAAATATATATTAACAAAAAGCGTAACGTGACATTAGATACGTGAACGAATCTTTTAAGTAACGTTATATGAATCAGTGTTTTGAACAAACCTTTCAAGGGAACGAGTCGTCATTCTTTCAGCCACATAACTGAACAGCTGATTTGGTGGTTGCCTAGCAACATAAAAAACTGCAGCGCACTGCTCTTTTTTAAAAGTCACCCAAAAAAAAAAAGGCAGTGCGGTGCGCCTCGCGTTTTCAGACCAAAAAAACGCGTTCGGTGTGATCGTATGGAGTCAATATAATGCCACATATATATACAAAATAATAAAGTTTTGCAAAAGAAAATAAAGTTTTGCAAACTAAATAAAAGTATTGAGAAAAAATAAATGTGTTTTTTGCAAACAAAAATAAAGAATCGCAAAATATAAATGAAACAGCACAAAAGCAATGATTTTGCAATACATATTTTCCATGGCCATATCTACTAATGTATTTGCAACGCTGCTTTTATTTTGCGTTTCAGTCAAGTTTGAGCTTGCCATACCGTTTTTCCCTTTGCGCTGTCTCACTTTCTGGCACTGTTTTGACATGGGGTGGAGTCAAGGGACTGGGGCATAACTCCTGGCATAAATTAAGAAATTACTGTAACTGTTAAGTTTTTAAAAAAAATTAAGCTTGAGTCTTTTTGGTTTAGTTTTGTCATGGCCACGAGATATTAATTCGTGGGAATGTGATAATATGTCGTGGCCATGAGATCCTATCGAGGGAACAACTTCTAGTTGATAGTATATGCTACCATATATTTTGCAAATACTGTAAACGCCTGACAATTATGCCAATAAAGTTTTGACTTTATGATTGCATTTACACCTGTATGTGGCGATAAATGAGTGGTGTTTTCATTTACAAATGAAACCACACAAATTATTCATTTATAATTCTAGTATTTATAATTATAGGGTTAGGGTATTTATAGGGTTATTGTTAAATTCATCCTCTAAACTGCACTTCCAGTAAAAATTCCTGTCATATAGCATAATCAAAGCTTTATTGGCATGTCGGGCATTTACAGATTAGGCTATTATTTACAAAACTCTTCAAGGCTGCGTTTGCCAAAAGCATCGTAAGCCAAATGATGACAATGGTTCTTCAATCGATTTAGGCTTAAGATGCTTTTGGGAAACGCAGCCCTGAACATTAAGTAAAGAGATCGAAATGAAGGTAAAAAAAAATCAAATACATAACAAATATAAAAATATTACCAATAATAATAATAATAACAATAAAATACATGGATTTACAAGACTTGTGGGATGGATAAAAAAATATATTGTAGGCCTATTTTATTTTATGTACTTTATTTAACATTTATTCATAATAAACGTTATTCGAATGTTGTCTACATCGCGTGCAACACAGTCCCGTAGCCTAGGACTATGGTTAACACTTAAACCACCAGAGGTCGCTGTATACCTAAAAGCGCCAGCGGGTAAAATTTACCCATACACATGACTATTGTTTTGATATGGCTAAAAAACCTATGTCACCATATTATGCCACAGTCTTCACAATGTCTAGAGTTATTTTTTAGTCATCAACTATGTTTTTGTCCTGTTGTTTTAAGTTCACGGCTATTTTTAAGCAGGTTACATTAATCAATTTTCTTAATGGTGAATATAAACCAGCTTGCAATGACAACGAGAATTACTAGGAAATAAATACATATTAAGGTGGTGTAATATTATCATAAAATGTTTTAAGATAATCCATGTTTTTTAAATTACTAAAATACCCTAAATAGACTATAATAAGCCATAATAATTCACCACACTGCATGTATGCACTAGGATGTATGATACAACAACAAATTCAATCGCACAGTTTCACCTAATCAATTATTTATTTGTTTAGTTATATAATTTATATTTTGAATAAGAGAACAACACCAATAAACTTGGGGTAATCATAAAAATAGTTTTATTCATTACATCATAATTCAGATTTTTTTTTTTAAGGAATAAATAGCTAAGTGACACAGTAGAGAACAATAAACGACAAAAAAAATTTGCAAAACAAAAATTCATAATTAATCTTAAACTTGGGGTAATCATAAAAATAGTTTTATTCATTACATCATAATTCAGATTTTTTTTTTTAAGGAATAAATAGCTAAGTGACACAGTAGAGAACAATAAACGACAAAAAAAATTTGCAAAACAAAAATTCATAATTAATCTAAAGTCTGAACATTTATGAGTTGGCTAAAACATCTTAATTTGAACATGCGTTGTGTGACTGTTTGCAGTAAGCTAACATGTTGCTCAATTACAGCGCGACAATAAAGGAATTATGTGTGTAAATTTGACTCGATGGGTCAAATTTAGGTATAAATGCCCAGCTTTTATTCTGGTTTTATCTAGACAATTTTTTAACAACAGGGGATTGTAAATAACACAATTTTAGTAAAAGTCAATGACTGTGAGACTTGGATATTCTTTATTGAAAACATATTATGTAGCCTACATTTGAAAAACAGCTATGACCCCGTGGCAGTTCTAGTGTTAATATAATAATTTAATAATGTACAAATTTTTTTAATCTAACATTTCTTAATTCAAAATAAAATATTAATAAATACATATCTGATAACCCCAGGTTGATATGGCCACGCGGGTTTGTTTACGCATTCAATTTATGAGAAATTGAAAGAATTTTAAAACAAAAAGAGCTTCATTTTTTTTTTAAACTTAACAGTTACAGTCATTTCTTAATTTATGCCAGGAGTTATGTAAATGAAAAACGAAGTCGAGATCGATATGAAGCTTGAGTCGTAGACCTTTTTAATGATGTAAGTTAGTTTATGAAGTTAATTACATTCTTTAACATTAAAACTAGCAGTAACTCTGAACTCATGTAAACAAAGAACGCTTCTGTGCGCTGGTGTCCTCCCACAGGTTAAGAGATTTTAAACAAACAAATTTAGTTAACCAAATGAAACAATACACATTTTAATGCTATAAAAGTGTGCACATTGAGAGAAGTAAACAGCAGATGTTCATGTTAACAACTTCTTTAACTTGAGCAAACACTGCTAATACACATATACATTTGTTAATAAAATGATAACATGCATGTTTAATGCTAGAGAATAAAAGGAAACGATCCACCCCCATGCCTCTGCTCAACGATGGTGCCTGGATCAGTGAGCTGCGTCTGGGGCCCGGGCCTGTTGTACATGCCCCCGTCCCTTGACTCCACCCCATGTCAAAACAGTGCCAGAAAGCGAGACAGCGCAAAGGAAAAAACGGTATGGCAAGCTCAAACTTGACTGAAACGCAAAATAAAAGCAGCGTTGCAAATACATTAGTAGATATGGCCATGGAAAATATGTATTGCAAAATCATTGCTTTTGTGCTGTTTCATTTATATTTTGCAATTCTTTATTTTTGTTTGTAAAACTTATTTTCTTCTCGCAATACTTCATTTTCTTTTGCAATTCTTTATTTTTGTTTGCAAAAAACACATTTATTTTTTTCTCAAAACTATATTTTCGTTTGCAAAACTTTATTTTCTTTTGCAAAATTTTATTATTTTGCATATATATGTGGCATTATATTGACTCCATATTATGATCGGGGCCTAACGGTGCAACCTGCAGGATTCAAAAAGATTCGACTCACAAAGATGAATCAAAATCCCTACCACTAATGTAAACATTTGACGTTTAAACTCTTAAACTGACTTGAAAAATACCCAGTAAAAATCATGATCCAACCATACTGGTCTCATCATGTTGAATATTCAATAATCCTCGGCCGATTCCAGGAACTTGTTGCGTCAATTCCCGACAATGAAGCGTATTTGCTGTTCCGGCTTGAAAAATACCCAGTAAAAATCATGATCCAACCATACTGGTCTCATCATCTTGAATATTCAATAATCTCCGGGCCGATTCCAGGAACTTGTTGCGTCAATTCCCGACAATGAAGCGTATTTGCTGTTCCGCACTACATTTCCCACAATCCTCTGGAATGTGCGTCTGGGTGTGTGGGAGAAAGATTAAAATTGCACCATCTGCAGACTTTGATTTGGTATCAATGGTGAGAACCTACTTTGTTTGACTAAATAGACATGCGAGACGTATCTTATGTTTTTTGTAGCTAAGCTAGAGGTCTATCTTACTACATTTCGTAAAGCTAAATATGGTGTTTTATTAAAGCTGTTCGACAAACCAACTTCGTCAGCTAGCCAACGCAGCTAGCCAGCTCACTTCACGCACGCGAATCACTAACGTTAGCACATCATCAAACGAATCTGCTTGTTTGTCTTTTAGCGTGTTTTGCTGTTGTGCTATCATGAAATCATGTTGCTGTTAACATGTTACGCGTTTTATTTCCGTTTTATCTGGTGCTTACAAGACAATGTCCCCATTTTTAGCAGTCACTCGCTATCAAAATCTTGGCTGTCTGAAAACATAGTGAGCTGCGTACTTTAACAGCATTGGTGTCTATAATTGGTGCGTTTGAACATTTTGAGACATAAAGAGAGCAAAATCACTGATCTTGTGTCTGTTGTGATTTCTGTGTTGCTAACATACAGCTCCGTCAATGTTTAACGCTATGATTTGTTTTGACGCTCTGTCGGGAAGTGTGTCTGCTTTTCTTTACAGCTGATATTCTTTAAATATATAATGAAAGTGTTTGTATATCAACAGCGCTTTTTGTGAAGGGTTAGTTGACGCAAAAAAGTGTCCATTCACATTTTTTTCCTCAAGATTTTTAGGTTATATTTGAAAAGAATATCAAAATGAAAATATCTTCTGTAGCAGGTCACCATGTTAACACGTATATGTTGTGTGTGTGTGTGTGTGTGTGTGTGTGTGTGTGTGTATATATAGATAGATAGATAGATAGCTTATGTTTGAAATTAGATTTTTTTTAACTTTTTTTTTAATCTACAGGCTGCAGCAGATATTTTCTACAGGGCTTTGCTGTATTATGAGCTGTAGTAAACCATCACACTTCGATCGTTTCTCAGGAGGATCTGTGGCAGGTGCCACTATCACTGGACCCTCACCTGACATCAGCAACCAGGTAAGACAGAATGGATATTTATTTACATTATTACAAGTTATGTGAAGACTTCAGTAGCAGAAATTCTCATTGTTTTCTTATTTCATACTCTTCTGTATGCAGACCAAAATGGAAGCTAGTTTTGGATCCACGTTTCCAGCAGTCCCTCAAGTAGCAAAAGGTCAGTATTATCTGTTGGGCTACTTAGAGTCAGATTAGAATCTGAAAAATTGTCATTAAAAACTAAAACATGACACATAAATTGCATTATAAGTGGCCCTTAAAGCTGTATTATAATGCATGATACAGCTGTTTTAAAATTCCTAAAAAAAATTACAATTATCTAATGAACATTTACATTTTGAGTGTTGTACCTCTATGAAAACCATTATGAAAGAAATTGCTGGTGTTGAAAATGACCTGGATTAGCATTGATTGTACAGAAATCCATGTGACTGTTTGCCTAGCAACAAGGTTCAGTCAGTCGCTTGTAACTCTGCTCTTTCATTTCAGCGGAAACTAATTACAAACAGCACCGTAGAACCCCTTCATCCTCCAGCACTCTGACCTACTCCCCTCGTGACGACGATGATGGCATGGTAATCACAACGCCATCCTTTTTCAAAACAGCCAATCACATTTACATATTGAGGGATGGAAATCAAACACCTCACAATTTTGTCATTGACGTAAATAATAGCAAGCTTTTGGACCAGCTTAATTTGCTTTTTAGGCTGTTCTTAGTTTTAAATAAATGCATCTGATAAATTGTTCTGCTGTTTCTGGTTTTCTGATTTGTTTTATTTTTTTTTATATATTTCCCACACAGCCACAGCGTGAATACTTTCCTTAGACATAGACTGTATTGTAGCTGTTAATGCCTGGCTAGATGCAAAATTGGTTTATGGTAATTCAAATATTTACAATCAGTTTTGTTTTTCACCAAATTTAAGTGAATCAGAAGACTGTTATCAGAAGGTGTTTTCCTTTAGTCGATCATTTTGGACATTCACAGGAAAGCCCAGATATGAGATAAGCTGAGGTAGTTGAATCTGAATTAAAAAAAAAAAAAAAAAAGTTGTTAGTTTGTTGAGCAGGAAAAGTTTTACTACTTTTGATTTTGTTGCTTTCGTGATTGTGTGTCTGATTCAATGACTTTTGGTAATGCTCAGGGGAGTATCCCAGATAGCAAAATTACTTACTCACATAAACCCAGAACGCTTGGTTGATTAACCTTAGCCTTTCTTAATTGTGGTTATCAGTTCAAAAACGCAGCTGTGAGGAAGTTCATTCGACTTAGAGGACGTTCATGGAGACCACACACTAGAGCTGCATCCAAATTTACACTAAATAGCAGCATTCCATATCTTCTTTCTTCTTTTGCAATTTACATTCACACCTACTGGCCAATTATGCAATTTGTTTTAATCTTTAATCTTGAAAAGCCTTTTTATTTTGTATTTTACTATAGAAAAGAATTATATAAAAACCTATTGGCTCCCGCCAGTCCAAATGACTGGCCAATTGATGCGAAGTATGCAAATCGCATGCAAATACTGACGAGCTCGAGTGGCAGTAAAAAATGCGGTGCACGCGACAATTACGTCAGAATCTTCTACTTCACCTGTTGAATTCACTATGGCAACAATCTGCAAGATCTGCGTGGGACCGATAGAGCCGCCGGATCAGCACGACTACTGCGTCGCCTGCCTGGGCCTGGCCCGCGGAGCTGGACGAGTCCAACTGCGGGCATTGCGCGGACCTTCTGGCCCGCGTGCTCCGGACCCACCGCGATGTGGCTCGCGGCCTATTCGGGATGAGGCCCACTGCCGCCAGCGTGCAGCTGGTGGGCCCTCCCGGTGACGGGAGTGTCGTCTTGTCGCTCCACCAACCCCAACGTTCACCCCGTTCCCCGGTCTCACTCCCCGAGGACTGCTTCCGCCCTCCTTCCAACATCGCAGAGTTTGTATCCTTTAGCCAGGAGGAGGGGGATGACTCGATGTCCATCTCGGCCTTGGAGAGGGAGGATTGGGCGGGATCGGAGTCCGATCAGCTGGACAGCATGGGGCCCCCAGACCTCCAGGAGGAGCTCATGAGGGTTCTGTCAAGGGCTGTCCAGGAGTTGGAGCTTACCTGAAGAGTCCTCCAGAGGAGCCTGCCAGGAGTAAGCTTGACTCCTGGTATTTCAGATCCGGAAAGCTGACTCGAGGACTTCGGTCCCCTTTTTCCCCGACGTACATGAGCAGCTGATAAAAACATGGTCTGCGCCCCAATCAGCGCACGTCCACTCTGCCACACAGGCCATTTTTTCCCACGTGGATGGGGCGGAGGCCCACGGGTACGTGC
>NW_015505306.1:1472513-1474492 GCF_001515645.1 Sinocyclocheilus grahami | reverse complement strand
GAGATGAGAGCCCGCCTCTCTCGGGAGCGCTCGGCGGCCATTTTGTCTTCCCTGCGCCATTTCAGACTGGGCAGCTCTGTTCACTTGAAGGAATTTCAGAGGCTGCTGGGGCTCATGGCGTCTGCTGCAGCGGTATGTCATCTGGACTTACTACACATAACTCCTGCAATTATGGTTGAAATCTCGAGTCCCTTGGACAATGTGGACTTTGGGCCGTTTGCGCATCGCGGTCTCCCGCGGCTGCATCGAAGCTCTGAGGCCGTGGCGCAACCCAGATCTCTTCAGCCGGGGGGTTCCCCTCGGCTTGGTGACGTCACGCGTTGTGGTCACGACGGACGCATCGACTCGCGGCTGGGGAGCAGTGTGCGAGGGCATGCCAGCTTCGGGGCTGTGGTCAGAACCCCAGAGCCGGTGGCACATAAACCGCTTGGAGCTGAAAGCAGTGTTCTTAGCTCTAAAGGATTTTCGACCGCAGCTGGATCAGCGACAGGTACTGATTCGCACCGACAACATGTCTGTGGTCTCGTACATAAATCACCAAGGAGGCGTACGTTCCAGGGCTTTGTACAAGCAAGCAGCGAATCTCCTGCTATGGGCGGACCGTCACTTTCTCTCCATCAGCGCGGTGCAGGAGGCGCATGTGTAGTAAGCCCAGATGACATACCGCTGCATGCTTTCGAGGAAGGGGATTCCTCAAGGAGAGTGGAGGTTGAACCCCGAGTCGGTTCGGATGATTTGGACCCACTACGGGAGGTGTATCTGTTCACCACGAGCGAGAATGCGCACTGCCCGCTGTTCTTCTCCCTGTCTCACTCCCCGCTGGAGGGGGACGCTCTGACATCGCACTGGCCAGCAGCCAGGCTGTACGCATTTCCTCCAATCAAGATATTGCCACTGGTGTTATGCAAGATCAGGGAGGAGGGGGCTTCGGTGAGACTCATCGCCCCGAACTGGTCGAACCAGCCTTGGTTCCCGGACCTGACAGAGCTGCTGGTGGCGCCGGCCTGGCCGATCCCCATCAGGAAGGAGGAGTGTTTGTGAAATGGTGCCATGATATTCATATCGACCCGGCTGCTTGCTCCGTGTCAGATGTGCTGCGTTTTCTACAGTACAGACTGGATACTGGATCTCTGCCATCAACACTGAAAGTCTATGTGGCCGCTATTGCCTCATTTCGTTCCCCGCTGGGCGGGCAATCGATCGGTAGGCACGCGCTGGTGGTGAGTTTTCTTAAGGGAGCGAGAAGATTGCATCCCCCACGTCCGCCTTCAGTCCTGCCCTGGGACCTAGAGGTGGTGTTAAGAGCTCTTTCACAGCCACCATTCGAGCATTTAGCATCCGTTGATATGAAGGAGCTATCTCTCAAAACTGCACTTCTTGCACTCGCTTCGGCTAAGCGCATAAGGGATTTACATGCGTTTTCTGTGCACAGTGACTGTATTCGCTTCGGACCCGGTGACTGCAGCGTCACTCTCCGGCCGAGGCCGGGCTACGTGCCTAAATCACTATCTACCCCCTTCAGAGCGCAGACTGTTTCGCTGTCTGCCCTGTCTTCTGAGTCATCGACCTCGCGTGATGCGGACGCTCAGACTTCGGTGTGCCCCGTCAGGGCTTTGAGGATTTACATTGACCATTCGGCCAACTTTCGGCAATCTGACCAGCTTTTTGTGTGCTACGGTGGTTGTGTGAAGGGCCGGGCCGTGTCAAAACAGAGACTTTCCCACTGGATTGTGGACGCTATCACAGCTACTTATATGAGGTTTGGAATGCCCCTTTCACATTAGGGCCCACTCAACGCCTCCTCCTGGGCGTGGTCGAGAGGTATGTCTATTCAAGATATATGCTTTGCAGCCAGCTGGTCTTCTCAGAATACCTTCGCCAGGTTTTACAAGCTGGACGTTCAGTCCTTAGCCTCCCGAGTGCTGTCGGTGAGTGACTGATTCACGTTTATGCTACCTCTATTCGTGTGTTGCTGCCTC
>NW_015505306.1:1456541-1471593 GCF_001515645.1 Sinocyclocheilus grahami | reverse complement strand
GTTTTTTCATGCGATTTGCATTCTTTGCGTAAATTGGCCAGTCTATTGGACTGGCGGGAGCCAATAGGACTTCAGGAAAGGTTGGAAGGGAAGGAGTTCCCATAACGGAGAAATATCTCCGTGGTGTCTCATTCCCTCTCTCAGGGAACCGAGGTTACGATAGTAACCGGAGCGTTTTGAAAGGTTGAGGTTATCTGTTTACTTATACGTTAACTTACATGGGTATGTCACATAACTTTCTTTCTGGAATACCTCCAGATGTAATTTTAATAACCTTTCAAAAAGTGTTTAGATGCTAACTGTCTCTGTCCCTGCAGCCACCCATTAGTACCCCTCGTCGCTCAGACTCTGCCATCTCGGTTCGCTCTCTGCACTCCGAGTCCAACATGTCGCTGCGCTCCACCTTTTCTCTCCACGAGGAAGAGGAAGACACAGTGAGTGTCAGCAGTCTTCTGTTTCCTATTCACATGTTGATCTAGTATAGTGACGCAAAAGACTGACAGACCTACACATGTGCCCAGCACAAGATTGACTTTTTCTCTCTCTCTCTCTCTCTCTCTCTCTCACCCTTCCTCTCTTTTACTTCCCAGGAGCCACAGGTGTTTGCGGAGCAGCCCTCAGTTAAGCTTTGTTGCCAGCTGTGCTGCAGCGTGTTCAAGGACCCCGTCATCACCACCTGCGGAGTGAGTCAGCCAGCCATCCCCTCACCTCTCCCTCAGGATAGGGCTGTCTGTCGTGATCTGTTTCCAGGCCATGTATTGATTTCCTGTCAGCTAAGGCCGTGAACAGCACGCCTCATTGACCTGTTTCCTACAGCACTGTCAGGCTGTTGAACGCCACAGTACAAGTGTCTGTTGAGAGATGAATTACACTTAAAATAGCTGAGTAGATGAAAATGAAATTTCAGTTCTTATTCACTCTCACTGTGCTCTCTTTTCCCTTCCTTTGTCACCTTAGCACACATTCTGCAGGCGATGTGCCTTGACCTCAGGTAAGGATAGCATTTTTACTCTTAAGCATTTGTCTTGCTTTCACCTTTCCCATGATGAACATTGCTGCCAGTAGTGAGGAAGCACTATTTGTACTAAGTTCTTTTTGTATGCTTTTGTGCAATTATGGTTACAAACTCTCTCTACACTTCATTGGCCAAAAAAGAGAAAACTTAAAATAAACATGAATTTGACTGATAGCATTATTGTTTTTTCAAAGGTTCTATAGGTATCGCAATAATATTGTTATTGTGATTTTTTTTTTTTTTTTTTGACCACAATAATTATGTAGTGAAAATTTTATATCGTCTGATATAGATCTGATATCTTCTAAAGAAAACGTTGTCATTCTCAAATTTCATCTGAGTGGAAAACTGACCATCCAGAATATGTTAAGGATTCCTAGATAGATTTTATATTAAATCAAAATGAAAATATGACAATCTTAATTTATTAAGATTAATAGGTTAATAATTTTATCGTCACTAAGACAAAAATATAAAGCACAAAACACCTTTATGGGGTGTACAGTAGATTTTTGTAAAAAGAAAAATTAGCAGAAGGATGCAGCATAAAATGCGAAAGAAGGTGAAGCAATCTGAATACTTCCTGAAATTTGTTTTAATATTTATTTAAATTTTCTAAATTCACTCAGCATTAGCAGGAGTGGCTTAAAGTTAATTTTGGACCAAGTGCAGGTCTCTAGCTCAGTTCCTCTTTCATTTCCTCTCCATGCTAACTCTTTCATTTCATGCTGTTGGTTTGAGTGATGTTTTCGACATACAGTAGTATTTTCGTTTAGCTAATAACCTGTGTTTCTACAGAGAAATGCCCCGTGGACAATTCCAAGCTCACAGTGGTAGTGAATAACATAGCGGTGGCCGAGCAAATCGGAGAGCTTTTCATTCACTGCAAGTACGGCTGTCGGCCAGCTGCCTCGGGCAAACCCGGAGCCTTTGAGGTTGACCCACTTGGCTGTCCTTTCACCATCAAGCTTATCACCAGGAAGTGAGTACACGGGTTCATTGGCTTTCACAATATCAGCGTTTAATTTCTATTGTTGCGACATAGTCATGAGTCATGCAAAGGGAGTGTAATGACTTTGGATTGTGTGTGGCAGAGATCATGAAGTAAGCTGTGACTACAGACCTGTTCGCTGTCCCAACAACCCCAACTGCCCTCCATTGCTCACCATGAACCTGGAGGCCCATCTGAAAGAGTGTGAACACATTAAGTGCCCTCACTCTAAATATGGGTATGGAAGTTTGGAAATCTAACAATCTTTCCTTCAGTTGCATAGATAATGAAATAAAACAGCCTTGAATTGATCTCTGCTGACTTTTCTCCAGTTGCACCTTTATCGGGAATCAGGACACGTATGAGACGCACCTGGAGGTGTGTAAGTTCGAGGGGCTGAAGGAGTTTCTCCAGCAGACAGATGACAGATTCCATGAGATGCAGGTGACACTGGCGCAGAAGGACCAGGACATCTCGTTCCTGCGCTCCATGCTGGGCAAACTCTCTGAGAAACTAGACCAGCTGGAGAAGAACTTGGAACTCAAGTTCGGTGAGGAAACTAACTCTTAACTGCTTACTGTTTTTAGGCCAAAATATGCATGAATGTTGATTTTGTTGGGGTTTTCTTGTGCTAATATGGCAGATGTGCTGGATGAGAACCAGAGTAAGCTCAGCGAAGATCTGATGGAGTTCAGACGAGATGCTTCCATGCTGAATGTTTGTCTGCTTTTACTCTGGTTTCCACCATATTAAGATGTACAATTGTGGTGTTTCAGTATTAAGAGCTTTCTAACCCACCCCTCTTTTTGCAGGATGAACTGTCTCACATCAATGCCAGACTCAATATGGGTATACTGGGCTGTGAGTGTCTCTTCCTCGTTTATGCTCCTAATTTCTGTGAGGATAATGAAATATGTCATTGTCTGACTGTATGAAATGTTTTGCAGCCTACGACCCCCAGCAGATCTTCAAATGCAAGGGTACTTTTGTGGGCCACCAGGGTCCGGTGTGGTGTTTGTGTGTCTATTCTACCGGTGATCTTCTCTTTAGTGGGTCATCAGATAAGTCCATCAAGGTAATTTCACCTGCCATTAGTTTTCTGTTCCTTTGGTTTATGTGCATCCCTCTTCATCTAGATAAATTCCCTGTACTTCTGTGCACCACATAGGTTTGGGACACATGCACCACATATAAGTGCCAGAAAACCCTTGAGGGCCATGATGGAATAGTGTTGGCATTGTGCATTCAGGGGTAAGCATTTTGAGGGTTTTGAATTCAGACATGTATATTTAAACAAATAAAAATATGTAAATAATGTATTGTTAATTGTTATAAATATTAACAGTTACGAATAAATGTTTAGGTATTCAAGAAGTGTTTGTATTTATTTTTAATTTTGCGCTTATTAAAAAATTACGAAAAATTAAGTCGAAAAGGGAAATAAAAAATATATATAATAAAATTAAAAAATTGTGAAAGTAAAATGGGTTGCAAATGTCATTTCATTTTGGACAGGAGGTCTTATATATATTTTTTTCTCCTTTCTGTTGCAGGAACAAGCTTTACAGTGGCTCAGCTGACTGCACCATTATTGTGAGTGTTTCTGAAATGCATTTATAAGAGTAATCAAACTGTTCATGACATGGTACAAATAATGCAGATATGTGCTTGCTCTCCCTCAGGTTTGGGATATCCAGACCTTGCAGAAAGTGAACACTATCCGGGCACATGACAACCCAGTGTGCACTCTGGTGTCCTCACACAACATGCTATTCAGTGGCTCTCTCAAAGCCATTAAGGTCAGTGGCGTCTGTTAAAGAGAAGATGTGCGTGTCTGCAGACACAAGCCCAATCAAGCAGCTAATATTGAGCTTTATTCTGCCCCATTTGCTGATGTGCACATTAGCTGTATTCGGTTTTCTTAAAGTGATGTGGAGAATGCGATCGGTGCTCCAGCAGAGAAGAAAAAAGCACAGACTTAAGTTACTGAGGCACAAGTGGAGAAGAATTAGATCCACTTGGCTCTGAGAGCCTGTCTGAAGAGCACATGCTGAGCTTGTATCACCATGGTGATGTGTGGGAGGAATGAGGGAGTGGAGGCTTAAAAGTAGAATGATCTCATCTTTCTGGGACTTTCCTGTTTACCAATTCTGAATGTTCCTCAAGTGATTGAACATCTTTCTCTCTCTCTCTCTCCCTCTGTAGGTGTGGGATATTGTGGGGACGGAGCTGAAGCTAAAGAAGGAACTAACTGGCTTGAATCACTGGGTTCGAGCTCTGGTTGCTTCTCAGAATCATCTGTACAGTGGATCTTATCAAACCATAAAGGTTAGAAGTGTTAAACTTTTAACTGCTTCAGGAATGCCCAGATTTCATCATAAAGGACCATATGCATAGAGATTAATTAAATGGTCAGCTTTCACATCCAGTCATGCTCATAAGTTTACATATCCCTTTTCTCATGAGTTACGTACTCCTTGCATACTCTTTAAGATGTAGAGTTGTGACTGTGAGGAAATTTTTCCACCGGTTAATTGACATGTGACGGGTGGACGGACGGGCGGGGGGCTGGGATGTGGGAGTAGTTCATTGGAGTTTTCCCTATTTTCCTTGCTTTCCTTCACTTTTAAATAGCTTCTAAATGCCCGTGTGCATTTTACTTTCGTTTACGACTTAGTGACAGTTCGGTGTCAATTGCTTGAATGACAACAACAAAACAGATAAACTCACTTATATTAAACATAGACCTTTTATTAAGGGGGTCATATGACGTTGCTAAAAAGAACATTATTTTGTGTATTTGGTGTAATGAAATGTTTATGCGGCTTAAGGTTAAAAAAACACATATTTTCCACATACTGTACATTATTGTTTCTCCTCTATGCCCCGCCTTTCTGAAATGCGTCGATTTTTACAAAGCTCATTGTTCTGAAAAGCGAGATGTGCTCTGATTGGCCAGCTATCTAGTGCGTTGTGATTGGCCGAATTCCTCAAGCGTGTGACAGAAATGTTACGGCCCTACCATACTGTGATGCTGTGTCCCGGTGCGACGAGACAACAACAATAAAACCCATTACAAACGAGGCATTTGTTGCATCCAGTGGGGACATAATTACTGATTATAATGACTTATACTGTCTTTTTACGCGTTGTTGCATCGCGCCACGTAAACATAAAACCATGTCTGCATTTGTGATCGGAGAAACGACAAACAAGTGCTACTCTACACTGCTCAAAACTCTCGTTTGAATCATCAGTGGCAAATCCTTTAAATATGAAAGCGTACTTACAGGCTGTGAGTAGTGGTCGACCAATATTATTTTTTTGACAGCCGATGCCGATATCTTGGAAAGCAGGGTGGCCGATGGCCGATATAATTGTATTTATTTTAATTAAACATACAATTAAATAAACATACTTATACTTTAGATGGCAAAGTATTTTCCACAGATAAATAAATATTTAATAAAAATATAATTAAAAATTAAGTAAACTATAACCAACAGCATTTTGGAAAGTTTGTGTGCATTGGGAATCATATATATTTTTTAAAATAAAGCCAAGGTAGCACTCATTTTACAAACAGCACACAGTGAAAATGACATGAATATGACAGTGGGCAAATGCATAAAGTGCAGCATAATTTGAAATCACAAATTTAATGTTTAAAGCATTCAAT
The DNA here is from genome assembly GCF_001515645.1 of Sinocyclocheilus grahami. NCBI lineage: Eukaryota > Metazoa > Chordata > Actinopteri > Cypriniformes > Cyprinidae > Sinocyclocheilus > Sinocyclocheilus grahami. The sequence continues at coordinate 1,465,908 of NW_015505306.1, read as the reverse complement.
TTGCATGGACCGAAAGTCACGCAGAGAACACGCGATCATGCAGGTCACATGCACACTTCACAAGATCTTACAACTGGATTTGACTAAGTATGCAAGGTTTGTGAAATTTCATTTTCATTAGCCATTCAAAGATTTGTTTAAATGATGTAAATTCGTATTTGCTGATTGCTGACGGCAAACAAGAAAGTATTATAATGTTTGCCTTTCTATGACTAATAATATAAAAGCAATGGTTATAATACTTTTTGTATACATTTTAATTCCTTTGTTTAACGGTTCTATCGGATTATTAGACCTCTATCTGTATTAGACAGAACTGTTAACGACGACGGCGAACAAGAGGGGAGAATGTGAGCACTGTGTGCTCAGGCGCTGCCACACTCGGTGCCATCAAAATAAAAGTCCCGCCTCTAACACATCGGCCAAACAGAAAAACTTATCGGCTAATGCTACAAAGCTCATTGTTCTGAAAAGCGAGATGTGCTCTGATTGGCCAGCTATCTAGTGCGTTGTGATTGGCCGAATTCCTCAAGCGTGTGACAGAAATGTTACGGCCCTACCATACTGTGATGCTGTGTCCCGGTGCGACGAGACAACAACAATAAAACCCATTACAAACGAGGCATTTGTTGCATCCAGTGGGGACATAATTACTGATTATAATGACTTATACTGTCTTTTTACGCGTTGTTGCATCGCGCCACGTAAACATAAAACCATGTCTGCATTTGTGATCGGAGAAACGACAAACAAGTGCTACTCTACACTGCTCAAAACTCTCGTTTGAATCATCAGTGGCAAATCCTTTAAATATGAAAGCGTACTTACAGGCTGTGAGTAGTGGTCGACCAATATTATTTTTTTGACAGCCGATGCCGATATCTTGGAAAGCAGGGTGGCCGATGGCCGATATAATTGTATTTATTTTAATTAAACATACAATTAAATAAACATACTTATACTTTAGATGGCAAAGTATTTTCCACAGATAAATAAATATTTAATAAAAATATAATAAAAAATTAAGTAAACTATAACCAACAGCATTTTGGAAAGTTTGTGTGCATTGGGAATCATATATATTTTTTAAAATAAAGCCAAGGTAACACTCATTTTACAAACAGCACACAGTGAAAATGACATGAATATGACAGTGGGCAAATGCATAAAGTGCAGCATAATTTGAAATCACAAATTTAATGTTTAAAGCATTCAATTTGCATGGACCGAAAGTCACGCAGAGAACACGCGATCATGCAGGTCACATGCACACTTCACAAGATCTTACAACTGGATTTGACTAAGTATGCAAGGTTTGTGAAATTTCATTTTCATTAGCCATTCAAAGATTTGTTTAAATGATGTAAATTCGTATTTGCTGATTGCTGACGGCAAACAAGAAAGTATTATAATGTTTGCCTTTCTATGACTAATAATATAAAAGCAATGGTTATAATACTTTTTGTATACATTTTAATTCCTTTGTTTAACGGTTCTATCGGATTATTAGACCTCTATCTGTATTAGACAGAACTGTTAACGACGACGGCGAACAAGAGGGGAGAATGTGAGCACTGTGTGCTCAGGCGCTGCCACACTCGGTGCCATCAAAATAAAAGTCCCGCCTCTAACACATCGGCCAAACAGAAAAACTTATCGGCTAATGCCGATATTTGACCGTGGCGATATATCGGTCGACCACTAGCTGTGAGTCAGCATTATTTGTCAGCATCATAGACTGTGGTCAGCATGCGCGCCAAAGGGGAAACGGGAACTGAATTCACCGGAACAATGGCATTGTTGGCTACTCTCCCAGGAAACAGTCCTCGTCCTCTGTAAAAAGCACTGCACACATCTATTAGACCTCTATCTGTATTAGACAGAACTGTTAACGACGACGGCGAACAAGAGGGGAGAATGTGAGCACTGTGTGCTCAGGCGCTGCCACACTCGGTGCCATCAAAATAAAAGTCCCGCCTCTAACACATCGGCCAAACAGAAAAACTTATCGGCTAATGCCGATATTTGACCGTGGCGATATATCGGTCGACCACTAGCTGTGAGTCAGCATTATTTGTCAGCATCATAGACTGTGGTCAGCATGCGCGCCAAAGGGGAAACGGGAACTGAATTCACCGGAACAATGGCATTGTTGGCTACTCTCCCAGGAAACAGTCCTCGTCCTCTGTAAAAAGCACTGCACACATCTGAATATTTGGTTCGAACTGTTCTGGAACAGTGTTGTAAATACAACTTAACCACTAATTTCTAGTTTCACAAAGAAACACAGTGTCTCCACGACAAGGCAGCGGCGGCGGCAGCAACAATAGGGCCTTTCGCACCGCAACCTTTTCATAGTACCAGAACTAATTGTGGAACTACCCACTTTTTGGCGTTTTCGCACCGCCGGAACTGGGTGCGATTTTAGTACCGGACTGCCTTTTTCGAGAACCAAATTAGCTCCTACTCCGGAGCAGGGTCTAACCAGCACAACTGGTACTACCCATGACGTAAGTAGACATTGATTGGCAAACCGCGTATGAAGACGGCCTCCCCCGCCATGATTTAAAACGCCGTGTAAACATACTGTAAACATTGTCAACTTATTTCGCAAGTATGGAGAACAGCGATAGATGGACGGATGCTGAAGTGCAGGCACTTGTAGCAAATGTAGCACTGCCGGTTGTCGTTGGAGATTCTTAGTCCTCCTTTCCGTTCTTTCAGTCGCTTTACGTATATGTCGACTTTCCATGTCCATTATTGTGAAACCCGCGAGACAAAACAAAAACACAGCTCCGATCACCGTGTCCTCCATCCTCCTGTTGTTAATGTCTGGAACTAAAGCGGTGCGAAAGGCCCTAATACTACAGCGAGAATAAAAGTTACTCCTCCTTTCTTTGCGTGAACATTTGGGCGGCGTTACGCAAATCTTCCCACATCATGACGTAGACGTGGGGGGCGTGTTTGAACGAGGCGTTTTAGGAGGATGTGGACGAGTCTTAACTTTTATAAAGAATATCTCTTTGGGTTTGAGGCTGTAGTCTTTGCAACTTTAGGGATCTTATCTATTCACGAACAGCTTGTAACACTCCAAAGAGAAAGGAAAACTTGAAATCACATCATATGACCCCTTTTATTAACACAGAAAATAAAAATGCACCATAATATAGGCCTAATATAAAATAACAAATAACTTACACAATGTTTAAATATTAAAAAAAATACAAAAATCACCAAACACTGTAGAACCAAATAAATAAGAAACATAGAACGTTTATTAGCAAAACGTATAAGAAAGCTTGGAGGCACGGCATACACTTTGATGTAAAATAAATTACACAAAGTTTAAATGGTAAAAATCAGCTAACACTGTGGAACCAAATAAATAAGAAACAAATGTTAAAAAAAACTTCCAAAATCACCTGATAAAGGGCAAAAGTCTACACTTTTGCATTTCGGTTCGAAACTAAATCCTCCGCCGTTGTCTTGTCTTTCTTCTCACTCTTCTTGTCAGTCAGCTCGACTGATAAATGAAATCTGACTCCTGCTGCTGATCTGTGATGCGACTGTCGTTTGGCACGCTGCATTGAGAGGTGGTCTTGAGAAGTCTGTTCTCTAACTGAACTAAATGATTTTTATTACTATTAAAATATAAATGACAGTGGGGGGTTGTTGCGCAAGTGACGTAACCGGTGTTGCGACTTATCACCGATAACACCGACTATCACAGCAAGCCTATTAAGATGTATAACATAATGTATCTTTATATATATGTACAGTGGGTACGGAAAGTATTCAGACCCCCTTAAATTTTTCACTCTGTTATATTGCAGCCATTTGCTAAAATCATTTAAGTTAATTTTTTTTCCTCATTAATGTACACACAGCACCCCATATTGACAGAAAAACACAGAATTGTTGACATTTTTGCAGATTTATTCAAAAAGAAAAACTTAAATATCACATGGTCCTAAGTATTCAGACCCTTTCCTCAGTATTTAGTAGAAGCATAAAAAAAAAAGAGCATTTCTCTGAGTTGTTTGTAAAACCGGATAAGACGGACAAACCAAAGCTGCTTGTTGTCTAATTAAGACTCCAGAGATCTCAGACAGGAAGCTGAGTGCAGACTGCTACAAATGCTCACAGAGAAAGAACAAATAAAAATACAAATGCTCCACTGCTATTGAGTGCAGTAGTGACCATTGCTTTTCCAGCAGACTGTTATGGAATTATATTTCCCGTTCATTGCTTCCATAGTGTTTAAAAAAAAATTAATAAAGAGTTTAAGCAATGAACCAAACAAACTTACTCTGAGATGAAGCACAACTTTATAACCTTTAATTTGAACAAAATGTAGTTTTTGAAAAATGGAGGGAAAAAACAAGGTAAAAAAAACTGTGACAATTGGCAATGAGCTACACCGCTGGCAAAGCACTGCGAATGATGCAATAAAATAAAAAATATTGTACAGTATTAACTATTGACGTATAGTCATTGATCATAAGTATATTTGAAATATATTGAAATGCATCCAAATATTCAAGTTGTTTTAGATTGAGAGTGTAGGGAGACTGACTCAATTTATAACATTCACATGTTCGACTGAGTGTGGGGGTTGTTGCGGAGCTTTTTTTTGCACTCTTCTCGTTTTCATGGTAACAGTGACCTGTGTGTATGTGTAGTTTTTAACCAGTAATTTGGCTATTGATTTTTATTTATTTACATAATTATTTTGAATATATACACATTCTTTTAATGTCTCATGCAGAACTTGTATTATAAGGTGCATACTATCTAGTGTCAGTAAATGAAATGGATTTTTGTGAACTGCTCTGTATGCTATTTCCCCTCAGATCTGGGACATCCGTTCTCTGGAGTGTGTCCATGTGCTCCAGACCTCTGGAGGCAGTGTGTACTCCATTGCAGTCACCAATCACCATATAGTTTGTGGCACCTATGAGAACCTCATTCATGTAAGTAGTATTAATCTCTACGCCCTGCAGAGCTTTACATACATCATGGAAAATGTCAGGACATTATTAAAATTGTGATTTCTCCTCTGTGAATAAGGTTTGGGACATTGAGTCCAAAGAGCAGGTGCGGACGCTGACGGGCCATGTGGGCACAGTGTATGCCCTGGCCGTCATCTCAACCCCCGATCAGACCAAAGTGTTCAGTGCCTCCTATGATCGCTCTCTCAGGGTAAACACAAGGCTTGGGTTTGGGGTGTGAAATGTGGGGATTTGTGCCAGCTCTTTTGTGCATTAATTGTTGTACCTGTGTAGGTGTGGAGCATGGACAACATGATCTGCACCCAGACTCTGCTGCGGCACCAGGGCAGCGTAACGGCGCTCGCTGTGTCCAGAGGAAGACTCTTCTCTGGAGCTGTAGACAGCACCGTAAAGGTCAGAGATTCTTACAATGAGTTTGAGGAGTCTGCTAGAAACATTGTACAGTAAATGAACATACTTTCCAGAAGGCCAAGAATTCACTAAAAAAATTTTTTTATTGGTCTTATGAAGTATTCTAATTTGTTGAGATAGTGAATTGGTGGGTTTTTGTGAAATGTGAGCCAAAATCATCACAATTAAAAGAACCAAAGACTTAAACTACTTCAGTCTGTGTGCATAGAATTTATTTAATACACGAGTTTCACAATTTGAGTTGAATAACTGAAATGAACTTTTCCACGACATTCTAATTTGAGATGCACCTGTATTATTATCAATGTTGAAAACAGTAGTGCTGCTTAATATTCTTTGAATAGAAAGTTCAAAAGAACATTTATTTAAAACAAGAAACTTTTCAAATGTCACATTTGACTAGTTTAATGCATGCTTTGCTGAATAAAAGTATTATTACTTTATTTTGCTGACCCTAAACTTATTATTACCGTACTGGCCCGAATATAAGACGACCCTGATTATAAGATGACCCCCCTTTTTCCAGATGTACCTTTTGGAAAAAGGCTTTTTAAAAACCAAATCTTGTTTTTTCTCAGTAAAACACATTTTGTTTTCAATTATCATCATATTGCATATTTTTCCTATTTTAATTTTTGTTTTGAAAGTATGGTTAAAAACTGGTAAAATGTACCAACAATCACATTTAAAAAATATACACTTTTTGATATACCATAAAAAAAATTAAAAAAAACCGGTAGCCCATCTGAATTAGGACATTTAGGCTATCCATCTAATAGTAGCCTACCAAAATCTTATTAACAGTAGAAGTAGAGTTGGTCCCATCAGGCTAAGGTGACAGTCACGACTCGTGCAGCTGTAAGGTTTTCTCTTTCTTTTGTTTTTACTCGCGATCTTTACAACACGCATTACATTGCGTATTTCATGGCACACTCGTTTTGCGCGTATTTGGCGCCACCTATTGTTGTGGGTGTATTATTGACATGTCAAACTCTAGACCTCGAATATAAGACGACTGCGTTTTTCAGATGTATTTCCAAGAAAAAAACATTGTCTTATATTCGGGACACTACGGTATTAAAAATTATATATATATATATATAAAAAAAAATAAAAAAAATTAGGATTGGATTGTTCCATCAGTGTAGCTGTATGTGCAGACAATGTCACATTAAAAACATTTGTGTAACATTTAATCACACTGTACCATTACTCATTGTAAAGCCTGTACTATTTTGAAAGCAGCTAAACAATACTGTGTACACATTCCTTGAACCCTTTTCTACTGGAATCAGATCTTTCAATGTATATGGGCTCTAGCAAGTTATTCTGTTTTCTTTCTTTAGGTGTGGACGTGCTAAATGTGACCGCTAATCATTAGTAGTTGTCAACATGTTGAGTAATACGTCACAAATCTCTTGCAACTCTGTGGACTCGGGCATCTGTCCCGTGTGAATTTTGCAGTAAACTGTTGGACAAACACGCCTTCTTCGTGCGCTGGATGGATGTTGCTTGTTTCCGATTACCGGATTCTCTTGACAGCAAACAGAATCTCCAAACCTTCACTGTATTTTATATACACAAGATAATTTCCTATAGAAGTATGATTTAGATTTGGCAAGACTTCAACTCTACAAATGAAGCTGAATCCAGTCTAAGGTCATGTTCCCTGCAGACCATGGAAAAGTTGGTGGCCTGTTGAACTTTGACCTTCATAAGTTGCAGTCTCATGACTGAGTGAGTGCCTAAGCTTCAGTCTGATGCCAGTGGAGATGCATGGAGCAACCATCATCCCAGGGCTGAATGAAGACCTACACTACACCAACTTGGGCCTGAAACAGCAGAGCATTGTTTTGGACAACACAGTGCCCACGCTTTTATCTCAGATTTGACAGTGCCAACTGAGCGGCCAGAACTGCTCAGATATTTTCTAACTGCCCGTTGACCGATGTGAAACCTTTGTATGACGGTATAATGGCCTACTCATCCATCATGCTTTTGTGTAAATAATGCTATGGTTCCTTACCAACGGTGCAACTTCTCCATGCATGGTTCCATGTTTGCCATGGAAGTCAGATTTTGCCCATGCAAATCTAGTAAGACTTTTATAATGTAATTCATGCTAGTTACTAAATCATTTTGAACAGAATAACAGTAATTCTGATTAGTCTGATGAGTGTAAAGCACTTAATTCATTATCACTGAGCATCCTAGCATAACTTTTAAGAAGTAATGAGGTCAATGGAGTGGAAGGAAACACTGTTGCATTAAGTTGAGTTCCCCTCTCAGCTTTAAGTGAAAATTCACCCAAAAATGAATCATATTTTACTCTTTCTGTCATCCCAAACCTTTATGACTTGATTTCTTCTGTGGAACATATTTTGAGAAATGTTTTATGTCCATACAATGGAAGTCAGTGGTAACCAAAATTGTTTGGTTACCAACATTCTTCAAAACCTCTTTTATGTTAAGGTTTTGAACATGAGGGTCGGTAAATTTATAGAATTTTCATTTTTGAGTGAACTGTCCCTTTACCCTGAAGTGTGTTATAGTCTATGCTAATTTGAGACGAAAGGCTTAAAAACGCTGCTATTTTGGATATCAAAGTGCCTTTTGTGGCATGGAGCTACCCAATCCAGCTCCACACATTTAGGACAATTGAAGTAATGAATAGATTTTTGCAGCATTGTTCCTGTATTTTTCCCTCAATAAGTTTGTGAGAGGATATGAGGTTGAGACTTTGTTTCAATGCAAACTGAAAACACTTGTAGAAAAACTTGTAGAAAATACATAAACTTTTAATGCTTGTATTGAGTGAACTTGAGTCATTAACCTTCACATAATGTGTTGACTCCCTCTAGTATCCTTCATAAAATAAATCTGTGAAGGGCTGTGTGGCCCTTTGGTATTAGCTTGTTAGTTTTTTGAGAAGTGCTTAGTATTTTGTTAAAGTCCCCATGAAATCAAAATTAAAGTTTTTTGGGTGTTGGTATCAATATATTATTATTATAACAGTGTAAATATGCTTTCCATTGAGGACAAAAAGAAGTCTGGTTTAGTCTAAGTCTAACCACCGCACCGCACACACACTCTGTTCCGGTCCAGAGATACGATAGCATGGAGCGGATCACATGCACGAGTCGGCGCAGACCACAAAATGTATCGGAGGTATTTGAATTCTACACAGAATGCTATATTTTATAGCAATATGGATGAGATTGTGGCTGGCATACCCTGTCAAATGCGGCTTTACGTAGCTCAACGGCTCTAGCACTGTTGCCAACTCTCGCGAGACAAATAAGCAACCGCAGCTTAAAAAACAAGCCCAATATTTTTTGATAATTTATTATCATCGATATTATTTATCAATTATTTATTACCAATAAATGAGCCCGCAACATATTGAACAAACTACCCTTTTATCTGAAAAGCAAAAATAAGTTATTTTAGAAAAATCAGCAAACTGCAACAAAGCAGGAACAAAACTCATCTCCAACCACCTGTGAGCAGAATAGGATTGGACAGATGGAAAAGGAGAAAAACACAAACGCTTCAAAGAGGAGCTGTAACATAGCCACATATTTATAGCCTACTAAAATATTGGCTATTCGAACCAAATCTACTCTTAGTATTAGTACAGGTGCATCTCAATAAATTAGAATGTCGTGGAAAAGTTCATTTATTTCAGTAATTCAACTCAAATTGTGAAACTCGTGTATTAAATAAATTCAGTGCACACAGACTGAAGTAGTTTAAGTCTTTGGTTCTTTTAATTGTGATGATTTTGGCTCACATTTAACAAAAACCCACCAATTCACTATCTCAACAAATTAGAATACTTCATAAGACCAATAAAAAAAACATTTTTAGTGAATTGTTGGCCTTCTGGAAAGTATGTTAATTTACTGTACATGTACTCAATACTTGGTAGGGGCTCATTTTGC
>NW_015505306.1:1418220-1455752 GCF_001515645.1 Sinocyclocheilus grahami | reverse complement strand
AAAAACAAGCCCAATATTTTTTGATAATTTATTATCATCGATATTATTTATCAATTATTTATTACCAATAAATGAGCCCGCAACATATTGAACAAACTACCCTTTTATCTGAAAAGCAAAAATAAGTTATTTTAGAAAAATCAGCAAACTGCAACAAAGCAGGAACAAAACTCATCTCCAACCAGCAGTCTTCCCCATGATTGTGTAGCCTAGTGAACCAAACTGAGAGGCCATTTTGAAGGCTCAGGAAACCTTTGCAGGTGTTTTGTGTTGATTAGCTGATTGGCATGTCACCATATTCTCATTTGTTGAGATAGTGAATTGGTGGGTTTTTGTTAAATGTGAGCCAAAATCATCACAATTAAAAGAACCAAAGACTTAAACTACTTCAGTCTGTGTGCATTGAATTTATTTAATACACGAGTTTCACAATTTGAGTTGAATTACTGAAATAAATGAACTTTTCCACGACATTCTAATTTATTGAGATGCACCTGTATAGGCCTACTTGTTTTGTTTTTGTTTTGTTTTACAGCCCGTGATAATTAATACATTACAAAAACGTAAAAATAAAAAATTAGGCTACCTTATAAAGGAAAAAAGTCATCCCACTCCTCTACGTCTACTTCTATCATCGCTTGGATTACAGCGTCACGCGCCTTCCTTTTGAACGTGATATTTCTTCAATCCCTCATTGAAGATAAATCACGTTCAAAAAGAAGGCGCGGAATATTTGACAAAGTATGCTACAGCACTTATATTTTTGCACTGATTGGCTATTAACTGTGAGCAGACAGAGTGTCAATCAATGCATTGGAGAATACAGTGAGCATAAATGAAAAGAAACGAAGTATTCTTTGACCATATTTTTAAAAATAAACCCAAAAAACCGCAACCAGGGATTTTTTCACGCAACTTTAAAAAAAGAAGCCCAAAGTCGCTTATAATACGCGGACATGGCAACTCTGGGCTCTAGCCCAAGCTGTGCTATAAACGAACGCTATTGGCTATTTTAAAAAGGGGCGGGGCTGCTTGATATGTCCCGCCCTGTCTTCATGTTTCAGTTAAAATGACGTCAACACAGAGTAACGCTGCATGTTGCTAAGCATTTCAGGGGGCCTTTAACTAATGAAACACTATGGTGTTGAGCAGTTTCCAGCTGGTCTTGGTGTTCAGTAATTGGATGGCTGTGAGGGTGTTTATATATAATGTTTATTTCGAGCAGGTGGCTGTTGATGCAGTCACTGCAAGCACACCACTGTTCCCAATGCCAGTCACAGCAGGCATCATACAAGTCAATGGCAGAACATCAACACAATATACAGCCTGCACACACTGAGCAGTGCAGATTTCTTTTTTCTTTTCTTTTCTTTTTTTTAAATGTCTGCAAATAGGATGGGATTGAAAACAGCTTTCATTATTAACATCTTGCACCAACAATAAGTTTGACTTCAGTGTTTTCAGAATTTCATTATTTTTCTTTTTTTTCCCCCTCTGGTATTAAAAAAGACTAAAGAAAAAAAACAAGCAAACATGACAATATGACAGAATGAGAACTTTAAAGTGGAGAAAAGTTTTAAAATGAAGATGAAGATTCACAGTGACAAACATCCAGCTATATACACAGAAGAACGGGGGGAAGGGGTGTAACAACTCAATTAACACTGGATCGACAGACACCAGGTCCTTTGACGCGATAAACATGATAAAGCTTTTATAAAAGCCATTCCCATGCCAGACATCTGCGCTCTGTCCGCAGAGCAGACCGCAACATAAAGGGATATAACTCTGAACATCTGATTGACAAAGACCGGCCGCATATCCTTTACGCATTGTTTAAACATGAAAGACCAAATAAAAAGAACTAAAGCAAGGCACATACATGTTTTAAAAAAAACATAACATTTGCTTAATATACAACTTATTTCATCTGAAGACATGAAAAAACGTATCACAAAAAGCTACCTTTAAAAAAGAAAACTGGAGTTCTAAAAAAATGACCATTTACAATTCATTTAAAATACTTTGAGCCAAGAAGACACTTTAAACGTTTATCTTAAATATTAGCAGTTTCATCAACAAGCCCTCTTGATGCTTCATCATTAAATACTTGTTGAAAACATCTATAATAATCTGTTCATAACTTAAATATTACAAATATTCTTCTGAGAACCGGGGAAGGGATTAAGCATATATGGAGCTACTTACTGAAAGTGTGTAAAGCATTGTGGGACCTACGCAACTACTTTTCTTGCTTGTGTCCCCTTCCTTTGGGCCCTGTCTTTAATTACATTTAAGATCATTTTGATACTGTGACAATTCTAATAATGAGCAGGCAGATTGTCATGGCAACAAAGATGGATGGAAGATAATGAGAGACTGCGAGTTTGCTGGCAATGAGATAATGACATTCAGAGGCTTGCAAGAGGTTCAGTTGTGACCGGTGCCGTCATAACAGCAAACTGCACTCCCACTGTAAATGAGAGAGCATGGCATCTGGAAACATCTTATGTCCACAGAGACCAAACCAAATAATTGTAAAAGCATCGCTCAGTCTACCCGCCATATATGTCCCTATAAAGTTACTCAATGTAATTCTCAGTGGATATGTTTAACCTAGATACTGCTATGTTTTTCAGAATAAGTTATGGACCATGCTTAAATGCATCTTGGACCGGAGCTCTTACTTTGGTCATTAAGGACATGTCTGTCTGGATGATATTGGGGGGAATGCAAAACAAAGCGGGCACACTATGGTACATTCACACCCTTAAACAGCCACTGAGCGATGTGCTGAGGTTAGACTGCATGCAGGCTTCCAATGGAACTACACCTGTCCAAACTCAGACCCTTAAGCTAAGAAGATTCCTTGGGTAGGTGGAAATGCTGAGCATCAAGCCACATCAACATTTGTGAAATCCTTGTTAGTTCACTACACTGTCAGTCAGTTTTAGATTCCTGTTTTATGCCACTCACACACACATTTGCAACTTCCTCACTTTGTGCTTCCTGACATCCCACCTTCTGCAAGCCGTCAACCATCAATGGACCCCTCTACATTATTCTCGCCTGTGTTTCTGAGGTCACTCGTATAGTCAAAGTCAACATAACTCTATTTACTTTCTAAATGCACGATCCTGGTCTTATTGTGAACAATTCATTCATTGCATTTTACTTAGGCCACACAGGCTATTGCATAATGCTAACCGATAGCTATTCTGGTATTCAGTGCCTATCTTCACCATATAGTCCCACTGTACATATTTTCCTTGCATATCCTGTTTTGCCTGGAAATGCATCACATCATGGAAGTAAACCAGCAATTCATGTTGACTTCATGGCCTAAACTGTATATCACCTTGCTGCAGATGACTGAAGCATGGAGATGTCCAAGGATGAGAATCACTCCTCACCAAATCAGAACACACAGGCCCTTCCTTTTCTACTGGCTTAAGGCAGTGCCTCCCACATGGACACGGGACCTTTGCTTGTGTGTTAGAAACACTGTGGCCACCTCTCATGTTAAGGCACACAGGACACTGCACACGATGAGGGCAGGTGAAGGAGGAAGGCTGTGCAGGAGCAGGAATGTATGAGTTCACACAGGCAGAAAGTGAATGGAAACATAAAAGGTCACAACAGCACAGAGCGGGAGCCCAGAGCAAGCACAGAGCAGGGGGTGAAACAGCCACTTCAGTCACTTCACTACATTCAACACAGCCCACAGCACTCTTCAGCAGAGCACAGCCAAACATACAGATTTTTTTTTTTTACTTCAATATAGTCATAGAAAAATCCACATATCTGTCTTCATAGATTTCTTAATGTTTCAACACTGTCTGTACCATTGAACATGAAATAAAAACATAAAATATTTATATTTATTTATATTTATATATATATATAACTGTACTGATGCATGACTCTCACTATGAGATTTTTTTCTTTATAGATACAAACTTTCCTCATGCTTACAATATACACATACCATACTATTATTTCATATACAGTTATTATTGTTTTCATATTATTTTACTACTCATTGCTCATAGTAGATAGAGATATTCCATGGACGGAGAGTTGAGCTTTATGTATTAAAACCCAACATCTGCTCTCCACCCTCTGCTCTGTCTTTGATGTTTAAAGCCCTGGATGGCCTTCTGCCCAGTCCTGAGGTACATCAGCTCGGGTTTGTGCAAACCAACTCGGAGGGAGAGAGGAGAGATAGGTGTTTCATGGCGATGGGGAAAGGGGAGGAGAAAAGAGGGGTGAGAGGAGCCAGGGTTGAGGATTAGGAAGGGATAGGTGGTATGTTGTTGGTCATTGTGCCCTTGTGCTCTCCCGGGGCCCTGAGGTTGTGCCACAGAGACACAGGTTGTGCTCTTCACTCCAGCATGGCATCCAGCTGGTCGGCCAGGTCATCGAACATGCTGCCGATGTCGTCTAGGATGCTCACTGTGCTCTTGTTTTCAGCCAATGAGCTGTGGATCAAAACACACACTTAAATCTGATTTAGAAATGTAAAAAAAAATGGCTGCAATGGCACAAATATATTTCTTTGGTCAACACATCCCCAGTGGTGAATTTAAGAGAAAGGTTCAAAAGCTTAAAAAAAAAAGATTTGCCCTTAATTATAACATTTGGTTACAGGCATTTTTAAAAATCTAAAATATTTAAATTACTATAGTATTTTGGTACCATCACTCGCTGTACTCAACCTGATGGTGAAAACATGCTTAAAGTCTTTGCTTCTTAATAACCACAAATGTGGACTCAAAACTGCTGCCTTGATTTGAAGGACTTGTGACTAGAAAAATACTAGAAACTACTTGAAATTAAATGTTAATGTGAGACTAGAAGCCATCATAGACTAGATTCTTACCGGTCTATAAATGCCACTGAAAACAGTTTTTGCATATTTCATGACACTCACTCTTTTTGCCCATCCTCCTTGATCTTCTCTTCTACAGCCTGCAGGGCTGCAGCCAGTGAGGCACTGGTCTCCTCTATCTTCTGGTGCACTGCATCTACTGTCACTACCCCTGCAACAAACGCTGATCCAGCAGAACTGTCCATGGACACCCCACTGATTGAAGAGCGAGGGGGCTTCACAGGTGGTGGTGTAGGGATGGGGGTTGGGGGACCTGATGTCTGGGGAGTTTGGGGTGTCTGTGGGGTTTGGGGTGTTTGAGGTGTCTGTGGGGTGTGAGGAGACTGGGGTGTGTGTGGAGTCTGCGCACTCAAGGCTGGTGGGGTTGTAGCTTTGACAGGGGGGTTGTTCTGAGCAGAAGCTGTGCTGTCCATTCTGGTGACAGTCTGCTTGGCTGGAGAGGGCGTGGGAGTGGGATTAGTTGTCGCATTTAAAGACTGCAGAACATTTTTGGATGGTTTGGGAGCTGTGGGAGGAGGTGTAGGTTTCGGTGAAATTGGAGGAGGTACTTTCTTTCCTTCAACTGTAAATAGAAGAAAAATAGATAGGGAGAGAGATGGGAAAAGAGACTGAGCAGAATTTGATGCAACAAGGTCTAAATGCTACAGGGTTTTACGGGATACTCACATAATTGTGTAAAGACAGGGCAAGTGAAAGGGCCGCACTGTGTAGTACCTGGGCTGCCAGGTGCCCCAGTTGGTCCAGGAAATGGGGCTTTCTTGGTGATGGCAGCTGGTGGTCCTTGTTTCTTCATGTGCTGGGCCAGAACTGGTTTGGGGGACACCGGAGGTTTGACGGACCTACGAGGGGCACTCTCAGTAACATGGCCTTCCAGGTCTGCACTGTCCCGACGGGGTGAGTTCTCAGGATGTTCCTGTGGCCTGGGCTGTTCTGAAACAGTCACTTCTGAAACAGGGCGCCTTTTAATGGTGCCAGTCCCATTCTCAAATGGTACGGGCATCTGCCCATCCTGAAGTTCTTCTGTATCTTTGTCTTTGCTCTTGGGGCGGCGCTTAACCGTATTTGACTCTGTGAGATGGAACTTGGTGCCATTTGGTTGCTGCTTGGTGCTCTGGACCATCCTTTTCAGCGAGGCTGTGGCATCCACATGTGAAGGGTTCTCCTGGGGTAAAGAGTATGACATTTCTAGTCCCTCCTCAGTCTCATCTTTGCCCTGTCTAGGTCTTTGATTGATGGTGATGTTTCCATCCTCAGCAAATGGAAGGTTCTCTGCTGAGCTCCCACTAGATCTTGGCTGGGTTTCATTGCGTTGTCTATCCTGGACTGGCTCTGGCGATTCGCCTACAGATTAAATGCAAATAAAAACAAATTAACATATGTATGTGTTTGTGTGTGTGTGTGTGTGTGTGTGTGTGTGTGTGCGTGCGTGCATATGTGTGGTTGTACGTTAAACTCACCGGTTTTTTGTCAGACAGCCACTCATTAACAGTGATCTTATTGATCTCTGAAGATATCTTCTTTCGATGTCCTGGTTTGGTTACTCCAATAGCTGTTAAATCCTGAAAATAAATATAGGAGCCCCTAAACCAGCCAATCACATTTCAGCACCCAATGATCAAGAGCTTCATGCACACATACACACACACACTGAACCAAGTGGCATATATTTTGTGCATTTGAACATATACACAAAAATGCACAATATTATATATACACAAAATTACATATACACATAAAAGATAAAACATCAGACATATTAAACACTCTGATTCCCAAAAGATGCCAGGATGACAGAAGCAGATGCAAAATGAAGAAAAAAAAATGGGAAAGGGAAAAAAATTAAATAATATTGTAACAAGTGAGGAAAATAAGCCTTTTCAGAGTACCCCAAACATAACTAAATAAACATATCCTAGTTGATCATGTCCTCAGTGTTTCAACAGTACACCCCTGTTAATTCTGCTTTCAGCAATGACACTATGTAAATCCTATGAAGTCAGTGGTTTAATGTAATTAAGTATGGGTAGATGAGCTTGCTTTCAGGAATTCAAATTGCTCAAACAATTAATTTCAGGTTTAGTAACAATTTTGATTTAGCAACAGATTTACACCATAATATACATGAAATGACCGTTAATACTTCTACTACAAAATATGATATATGTTCATGAGATATATGTTTAAAATGCTTTCGAGTTTAATCATATACATAAAATTACATAGCTCACAACAGCATATATATTAATCACAACATACGCTTAAGTAATTATGTGATTCATCAAGATACCAACATAACATAACACATTTGACAACCAAGACAACAGCACTATCTGGGGGATTTTCTTGGTGAGATTTTCCAACTTGCCGTGGGCAAAATTCAAACTCTCACAAAACCTGTGAGCTTCTGGCACATTGGTAGCAATTTTATTTTAAATTTTGAGGAGAATTTGTTGGTTGATTCGCTTCTTTTCTGTGCTTTGAGTGGGTCTGTGGGTGTTACATTTAGGGTAGAGGGGAGTGATGTGAATAGTTTAGAGTGGCTTAAGGGGATGGGGGGGACAACTCTTACCTCTGGGGTCATTCGGCTAATGGTAGGAATATCATAGCCGGTGCTGATGAAGTTTGGAGCGTAGACCTGCAGCTGAAATTCACTCAGCCATTCGATAACAGCCTCTGAGCTCTAGAAGAGAAGATGGGTGGCAGTCTATCATTGTTTGGGTCCTGTGGCTGAAAATGGACCAGACCCCAGGCCAACAAACTGAAAACATTAGTCTCAGTGACCAATGTCTCAACATCCCAAAACTTTATTAGTTCATAAATAATTAAAACCTGCCCCTACTTCTTTTTTTTGTATTATACTGGAGTTAAAATTATTACTCTTGGTCCAGGTACCTGCTCTAGCAACAAAAGTCAAAGCTTTAGCAAACAAAGGCTTTTCTTCATGAACCAAACAGTTCAGCTTAAAAAAATGTAGTGTCCATATATTATCTGCTTTGGAATGCCATTTCCCTGGAGGTAGGAGGATGTACTGTAACTCTATGTAGGAGAGGCAAAAATGGACGTGGGCAGCAAAGAAAATAGGGCTGTTTTGAACAGATGGCCCTCAGTCCAGAAGTCCAGCATGGAGTAGCTCTATTCAACAGCTCCAAAGTCCTGCTGAGGAAGATATGGTAGCCAAATTTCTCTGTTATATGACTAAACAGTGTAATTTCTAATTTCAGCTCATTATAAAAATGACATAAAAATGGTGTGTCAAATATGTATTACCAATTTGCAACATACAAGCTCATTTATGGGATAAAGGATAATAACACCTAGACAGTGTCATATTCATATTGTGTTGGTATACCTTTCTAGAAAATACCAGCGTCATAGTCTCATATCCTCTACAGTTGTATCTGTTCTACAAGTGTGTCAAGTCTATCTCAGTGTGGACAGACTAAATCTTGATCATATGCCAATTACTATATCACCTCTAAAATACACTCCGAATTCAAATCAAAAGTCTACATTTTTGGGTACTCTCTGAAAAGAAAACAAAGGTGAAATTTATTGCAAATAAGGCAAAAAAATTGGAATGGACTTCAAAATGTAGCAAAGAAAATGAAATGAATGATCAGAAAAGATCAGAGAGAAAGGAGTCGCTGCCAATATTAGACAGTAATATCAGATAGAGCAGTTGACAAAAGCCTGAAGCTGAGGACAGCGTGCAAGGAAGCCTGCGGGGAAGCCCACTCACCGTGTCCTGACGACAACCGAGAGCACATAATACTGATGATGCCAGCTGTGAGAGGAAGTCCTGGGAAAGCATCCTGGATGTGCAGATGCCAGTGCATGCATGCGTATGTGTGCGTAAAAAAAGTGTATGCTTGTTTGAGGGAAAGGTATGGGGACAGTGTGATTCAAGCGGGAGTAGGAGTCTCCTTACCTTCCCCTCAGGCAGCGCCTCCCCTTTCCTCTGGGACACCGCATCCCCATACGGCTGCTCATGAAGTGGACAGCTTGATATACTCTGACTGCGTGAGGAGGGTCCTAGAAGAACCATGAGATCATTCATATACATCAGAGCACTGCTATTGCACAAACCAATCCCTTTTGTGTTTTCTGACCAAGTACTCCTCTTAGCCAATCAGATCTTTGTGATGCTCCCACCCACAGCTATTAGTGCAACCATCTGGCACAGAAAAAGCAGCCAAATCTCTAATTTGTGAAAAAAAATGGTAAAACATTTTGGATGGAGAAACTTCTTTATGACAAAAGATTCTCGGTATGATTTCTTCTCAAAAGAGTTGTTTGAAATTCCCACTAACCCTTGTTGCTGGAAGCGTGAGAGGGGTGGTCCAAAGACTTGGTCTGCTCCAGCAGGTTTTCTTTAGCTTTGGCAGACTGGGACAAAACCGTGGCCAGAAGCTACAGGATAAACAAAGCTCATCAGATCAAGAAATGACATGAAAATATCATCAATGCTGACTATGCCAATTGGACTTAATGTTCACCCCCCTTGTGTTCAACGTTGAAGAATGAAGATTTACAAAAATGTCCCTCCAGAAAATTTAGGTAAAATCAGCATCTCATGGTAACTGTTTGAAGCTCATCATTTTATTGGTCAGTATCAGGGCAAAGCTGGCTTAGGTGGACTACCAGCTATTGGGGTTGAGGTCAACGTTGTAAACCATCTTGATCAATCTGGTTAGGACTCGCAGAGACCAGCTTCTGATATTGTTGGTTCTACATGGGTTCTAGCTGGTAATTTAAGGTGATCAGCTGGTCCAGGCAAGTTTCATTGGACTGCCAGCTTGTAGGATCAAAATCAAATTTCCAGAGAATTTTGGTCAACCTTGCTAAGGCTGGTACACCAGCTTCTGATATTGGTTTTACTGGTTTTACATGTTACCTAACTTGCCATTTAAGGTGATTAGCTGGTCCTAGCAGGTTTAGTTGGACTGCCAGCTTGTCGGGTCAAGGTGGGCCTTGTAGATCATAGTAATTTGGTAGACCAGTTTCTGATATTGCTAGTTTTACATGGTTTCTAGCTGGCTGAAGCTGGTCATTTAAGGTGATTAGCTGTTCCCAATGGGTTTAGTTAGACTGTAAGCTTGTAGGGTCACGGTTGACCTTGTAGACCATCTAGGTCAACCTTATTACGGCTGGCAGAACAGCTTCTACAAGTAGCTGATTTAAAATGTTTTCTAGCTAGTTCATGCTCATTATTTATGATTATTTAGGTCATTGGCTGACATGACATGACTGCTCATATTGGCGCATTGTGACCTGTTTTTTTTAGTCATTTGAGATTGTAATAGACACAGTAATATTGGCAATAGAACAAAGACACTTCTAACCATTTAAACCAGCAACATATAAAACAGTTCTTTCAGGTATCTTCTCAAACCACATTGGAGTTGAGTCACTTTGCATGTCAGATAGCTTACCTTGACTCCCTCTGCCTGTGCATGAAGGATAGTGCTGCTGCCTGCACTCTGTCCACTACCAGAGGATCTGGCACTGGCCACGCTGCCTGAACTACCCACACTGCTGCGGTCTCCACCTGGAACAACAAGCCCCCAGCAAACACACACACACAAACACCGTCAGCCCAGTCGGAAAACACCTCCCCGAAACCCTCCAATCACACCACTATGAACTTCCCCTCTGCAATGCACTGATCTGATACACGGGATGACAGAGACTTACATAACAATGGTGACCAAAGACCAGGTGACTGATGGACACAAGACATGTTACCAGAGTCACTAATACGAACACATTCAGGCCCACGCTGCCTTCACTGAAAATGCAGTTTGCACACACGGCTACAGACACATCTGTGGATTGTCTGTATGTTCTTGAGGGAACGACTTAACGGATGTTGCTCTAACAGAGTGAATGAGAGCCTTTCAATGCGCCTACACGCCTGCAGTTGAGGAGGTTTCTGAGGTCAGGCGTACAGCAGCTGCACCTGGAGCGTGGCAAAGCAGGGGGAATTATGAGAGACGAAGAAGTGGAGGAGGAAGAAGGGGCAGCCCTGCTGTTACCTGCCACAGGTTTGCGCAGCACCCAGATCTCCTCGCTGCTGCTGCCCTGGGGACCACCAGCTGGGGTGGGTGAGCCATGTGGACTGGACTCTGAGCCGCGAGAACCTTTAACACAGAAACCACCATTAACTGTGCCCTGGCTTGGCCACCTGCCTGGGATCAGAAGTTTTCTGGACAGGTCAGGCATGGACAGCTAAACTATGTCTATGCGCTTTAGCAGTCTGCTTGACTACGACTCTCTCTTTCCCTTTCAAACACACACAAGGCAAGCACGCATATATATATACTGTATATCTAACACAAATATATATGAACATTTATATACAGAGGTACATGAAATATAAAAGAGTAAACATGTACTGTATATATGTGTATATACATATATATATGCCTTGGTTTACACATACACATTGGTAAAACATATATAATATATACAGATATATATGATTATATATGTAAATAGGTATCACAACAAAAGGTGTTGCAGTGCATTACAGGAGCATAGTTCATTAGGATTCTAAAGCCATCAAACCATAAGTGTACATTAATGTGT
Organism: Sinocyclocheilus grahami; assembly: GCF_001515645.1. NCBI lineage: Eukaryota > Metazoa > Chordata > Actinopteri > Cypriniformes > Cyprinidae > Sinocyclocheilus > Sinocyclocheilus grahami. Next base: position 1,444,273 of record NW_015505306.1, on the reverse strand, counting down.
TCATATACAAATAAAAATGCAATAACATCTTACGGCAGCTGTCTATAATCATTGAAGAGTCTTACAAGAATGAAAAAATATATATTGTTAAAGGGAAAGTTTACCCTAAAATTGTAACTCTGTCATCATTTATTCACCCTCATGTCTTTTTTGTGAACACAAAATAAGAATATTTTTAAAACTGTTTTTGTCCATACAATGAAAGTCACTGCCACCCTATTTGATTTGGACCCCATTGACTCATTGGACCATTTTACAGAATCTTGTTTTGTGTTTCACAGAAGAAAGTCAGTCATATAGGTTTGAAATTACATGAGGGTGAATAATGAACATTTTTCATTTCTGGGTAAATATTCCTTTAGGGTTTATTTCAAAATGACCAGGCCCAGACAGAATGTGCAGATTTGTTTGCCATTTTACAGAAAACAATCAGCATGATTCTTCATAATGGATTTAAACATGGTGTTAAAACTTTTATTGGTAGCTGAAAGCATATTCAGATTGGCTGTGGTCACCATTCAAATTCTGTTCTGAGGGCACAGATTCCACGTGGGCCTGATGACTATTGATCATTTACAACTGAAACAGACAAACATATTCAAATGTACGACGATCCAGAGTACGTAAGAGTACCAACATGCTCCATACCAATATCAAAGTTTGGTTTGATACACAATCGCTGAAAGGATCAGAGTTAGTATATGAATGGACAGATCAGTACAGTTGAGACGAAGGAGAGATGAAACAGACAGATGTTCATTGACGGCACACACACAGACTGATGTTGTGCAGAGATGCAGGTATGGAGGGGTGAAAGGCTGACTGTGCATTCCCTGTTGGTCACGTGTAAAAGAGAGAAAGACTGAAGGGGGCAGTGGAACGAATCCCAGGTGTGGTCATCACAGAGAGGGAAAATGTAGCACCAAGATCAGGGAAATTAAGGGGTAAAAGAGGAGAGATAACAGCTTCAACAAAGAGAGGCCATGAATCTCTTTTGTGCTGGTTAAAAGAACTTACTAGCCAAATCTTGGTCATTCTTTGTTTCTAAAAAAACAAACAAATCAACACCCAAAATAATGTCAGAAAAAAAGAAACATAAATGAGGAAATAATAATTTTCAGAAAAATAAATTCAGAAAAATTTAAGGAATTATTGGAACTAATTGATTAGTTAATATTCAGACTATTAAAATGAGAACTACTGTAATTTAACACATTCCTTAAATCTTTGTGAATAATAATAATAATAATAATAATAATACAGTGGAGACAGATTAGGGGATCTGTACCTTGTCCACTGTGCGGCTCTCCTGAGGTTTTTGGGGACCTGCTATAGCCAAAGGAAGTGAAAAGTGGCAGATGGGAATGTGGTGGCGGAGGTGGAGGAGGCGGCAGGATATGAATCTCATGATACGAGTCCCCATTCACCATGGCAACGGCGGGCGACACAGGGCCGCACACCGGCACACAGAGCTGTATCTTTTGATACTGTTGGGTACAAGTGACTGTACTCCATGAACCTAGATACGACAACACAGCAACCACCACCACCACCACAACAAACAAAACAATGACAAATAAGAGAAGGAAAGTAAATTAACCCAACACAAAAATCACAACCAATCACAAAATTCAAAACAGCAAAACCATAAAAGACAAATCAAAAGGAAGAAAATGCTTTTATATTTCGAGCTGTTCAGTGTGAATGGATGTAACTATATCGTCAACATGTCGATTGATATTTTATGTGTGTACACTCAAAATATACATATATATATGAAATAGAAGCGATGCATGGAAATGCAAGGTTAGTGCATGAATTGGAGAGGAGATGGTGCTTGTAGTGAAATGCAAAGTCTTTCTTTATACTTGTTTGTGTAAGTCCCTGAGGACAAACAGAATGATCTTCTCAAATGAGAAGTTTAGTATGCATGACTCTTTTCAGTTAGTCTGTGTGTGGGTGGGTGTGCAATTTGACTATTTATGATCACTGTGAGCACAGCAGGACTTAGTAGAGGGCTTGTCTGAATTGAGAACGGTCCTCCTTTCACTAATTACATAAATATAACAGACATTACTCCAGTTACAATATTTTTTATAAAACTGCAATTTCAGTAAATAAGGGACTATAAGAATGTCCCTTAAGGATTTTAAATATTTTAAAAAGCACAATGGCATAAATAGTGGGGCAAAAACATGGATGGAGTGGAGGAGACACAGAAATGCACAGAGCAGCAGATGCAGACACAGAAATGGATACTTAGTGAAGCATGAGACACAATGAACACATAGATTAGTTCCCTGCTGTCATTCCCAAACAAAGCCATAGACTGGACATAAACCCGCTGGATGGAAAGAGAGCACTTTATGGACCGTATAAATCTGCACGGGTGCACAGAAAAGTCTTCTGATGCCCAATGATTCTTCCTATGAGTGATACACTAAAAACGTTTTTAAGGTCAGGTTTAACGGGTCTTCTTCTCTTCAAAACTGCAATTTCAGTAAATAAGGGACTATAAGAATGTCCCTTAAGGATTTTAAATATTTTAAAAAGCACAATGGCATAAATAGTGGGGCAAAAACATGGATGGAGTGGAGGAGACACAGAAATGCACAGAGCAGCAGATGCAGACACAGAAATGGATACTTAGTGAAGCATGAGACACAATGAACACATAGATTAGTTCCCTGCTGTCATTCCCAAACAAAGCCATAGACTGGACATAAACCCGCTGGATGGAAAGAGAGCACTTTATGGACCGTATAAATCTGCACAGGTGCACAGAAAAGTCTTCTGATGCCCAATGATTCTTCCTATGAGTGATACACTAAAAACGTTTTTAAGGTCAGGTTTAACGGGTCTTCTTCTCTTCTCCTCTTCTTCTCTCTTCTCTTATCCTCTCTTCTCTTCTCCTCTTCTTCTCTATTCTCTTCTGATAATTAACACCATCAGCCTCAAAAATAGGTTCTCTAGCATGGATGGAGAGGTACTTATTTGCCAATGTGAACAAAGATGAAGATCTAGATGCCCCAAGTGTTACAAAGTATTGCATACAAGTGTCTATTAAATTCCAGTCCAGCAGAGGGCGCAATCCACTGAGTTCTGCTGTTCCGTCAATATCTGAATGAAGACGTAGCCACTATTTAAGGCACTATAATCACCAGAGATTCCCTTTTGACAGCATAAAATACTATATAAACTGAGCATTATGAGATGAGAAAAGAGCTGAAGATGCTCCACATTTGCCCTGGTTTTGATGCCACAAAAGCACTGGCTCTCAATCCAGTGCACATGAGCAGCATGAGCAGCTGGCTGTAAACAGAATCAGGGTCATGTGAGTTTATCAGCATTACTAATGCATCTGTGAGTGTGTGAGGTCTCAGTAAGAGGCAGCACTGACCCGCCTGTTGTCCTCTCTTACCCGCAGCCCCAGGCCTCTTACTGATCATTTCCACCAAGCTGGAGGGGAAGTAGCCCACTCTGTCATTTCCTGTGCGGTTATCATGGATGCAGCCCTTCCACCTTCCGTCTGAATGTTGCTCCAGAACCTACATGAGTAATGAATCATCATTATCTGTCATCTACTGTATAATAATGGCAATATACATCATCTGGACATCTGGATCTTCGTAGTTATTTTCATTTAAAGTCTCATGTTTATTAACCAGTGACAGAAATATTGAAAATCTAGAACATTCCAAATACTAAAATGCAAATACTATAGAGGAAGAAGAGATCATGTAGTAAGGAGCCGATGCACTTATTTAAATAATTTTTGAAAATCTGGGGGGAAACATAGGCAACAGCACCCTCTGTTAACAAATTCCGAAAGTACACTGAACTATCTTCTATTACTACAAAGGATTCATTTGGAATTTCTAATGCAGTCAAAATTGACTTGAGACATTCCATGTGAATTTTTAAAAATGTCTACATATTTAACACAGTTTGAATTTTAATAATGCATGAGAGTAAAACAAACTGACTTCAAATTAACATCAAATATTCAACATTTGTTTTAGTGCAGGTCTTGCTGAATGAATATTACCGTGATGACATCTCCAGCCTTTATGTTAAGGCTAGTCAGGTCGTAATTGTTACAGTAGTCCTTCAGTGCCCTGACCTGCAAGGCTGCTGAGGCATCTGCATTGAGATATAAATGGCATAAGCTACTACACATCACATATAAACAATCATATAAACAACATGCATAAATATGAGACATATATTTACCCCTTTTCTTACCTCGCAGCATCTGCTTGATCTCTCGGCTGGCCTGTGTAGCAGTGAACTGGTAGACGATGTCCAGCGCTGTCTGGCTGTATGTGTTTCTCACTGTTGCATTGATGCCACTCTGTAGGGTGAAAGTTAAAGCAATATTTGATCATGTTTGGGATCCCGTGTACTAACATGGGAGATATGTTTCTTATATGAAGAGATATGAAGCTTGATCTTTTTACTTCCCATTTAGAAAGAGGTTGTATGAGAAAACAGACCAGTCTGGTCTACTCTGTCTGGCCACTTCCAAGCAATTCACTATTCAAAATAATTCAAACCTAAAAGCCAAAACCTGGTGGAAATCACCATATCATTGAAACTGCTAGTTTGAACCTAAATGGGTGGTCTGTTTGCTAGAGAAGTTGGTTTATGACAATTATGTACACTGAAGTATAACAGTCAGTTATGTTCTTAATACAATCGATGTTATCACAAACAGTATGGGTTGATCAGTCAGTCAGTTAATTAAATGTTGGTGCTTTTTCTCAATTTTAAATGATTGTTTTTATTTAGTCTCCATGTTGCTGCTGTACATGCCACTAAATTCCCTTCAAGGATCAATAAAAGTTTCTCTGTCTGCTTACATCCAGCAGGAGGCGCACCACATCAGTCTTCCCACACAGCGCAGCCTCATGGAGGGCAGTGCCCGCTTTGGTCTGCCTGTTGATGTCGATCCCAGCCTGGATCAGCAATCTATTAAGAGAGGACAAAATTAGTAACTAGTTTGACTCAACCACTGAAAGCCACTGTGATCAAACTGCTTAGACCAGAATTCATGCCTAGATTTTCATTTTCAATAAACTTGTTGCTGTTTGATGCGAAACCAGCTGGATGTGCTGTACATTATTCTGCTTATTACACAGCTACTTACAAAATAAATAAACAAATATAAATTATTGAAGTTATTGGATTCTTTTATTACATGAGGAAAAAAAAGAAAGAAACCAGAGTAGTAAAAGAGACAGTGTATGAGATTGGGTGCCAAGTAGAATATGCACTTTAGTGTCATCATACACCACAGGATGCCACATCTGACCAATTAGAATCAAGTATTCCAGAGAGCCAATTAATTAGGTGTAGAGTAAGATACGGTAAGATGATTTAGTATTTTAAATAATGTACTATATATATTAATAAAAATTACATCAAAATTAATGTATACATTCTTAAAAGTTTACCTGGGGTGGCTTCTTGCCCCAGGTTATGCTATGAGAACTAAATTAACAAATATTTCTATTTATTTCCCATTATAACACATTGGCTGATGCATCATCATCTTGCACATGCTAAACTCATTTCTAATTATGGTACAATGTAAAAATAAATGAGTGTCTTCCCCATCTTATCCTTTCATTGTATATTAATCTTAAGCACTGCAAAACAGCCCAAAAATACCCAATCAGCCTCCCGATGACTGAACGGCCTCTATTAGATAGAGCATGACCTTCTGACACTAGAGTAAATTCAATTACGGCAGCAGGACTTCAGCAAACACAGGTGGCCTGAGTCATGGCTATAGAGAGGAGGATGGGAAACTGGGTGAGAGAACTTGGACCTGGTCCCCCAATAATTAGCTGCCAAAATGACCAGTTTTAGCTTCACATAACGCCCTCTCGTGCTCGACCTCTTTTGGAAAATGCAGCAGATTAAATAACATATTGACTGGTCGGGTGTGCGCACATTGTGTGCTGAGCCGTCACTTTGCATTGGTCACATTGGAAAAATTGTGTTTCTGCTAGTGGGCAAATGGCCACATTCATCTGTGTTAATTAAAGGTATGAGAGTGTTAACACACGTACATGACACTGAGTTTAGGAGACAGCATTTTAATATAAAGGTAACAGCTTTGGTTAGAGGTGCCATGATCCATTTCTTTCACAGATATGAACAACAAATGAAGCCTGCTTTCATATTTTCCCCTCATTGCATCAATCTATTTAGGGCCGGCCAATGCGTACTGCCTTTGGGGTTACTGGATTAATGATGTAATTAACAGCCTTGCAATAGCCCGCACTCTGTTGCTGTAACCTGCACATTCACGTGGCCTATAATTAGCTCCTGGCTGATCAGAGCTGGACTTGTGCTGGATTGGAGAGAAAGAGAGATGTGGGTGCTGTGTGGGCACATGTAACAGTCTTATTCTAATGTGCGACACAGCAACACTTACAATCCAGGCAGGCTAATTAATGATGAGTGTCAAATGTGCAGTGATAGACCTGGTGATCACATGGAGATGTTTGAGCTCCCTTTATACTCTTTATGAGACACTGATCAATCTAGTACCAAATAGCCTGTCATTTTATATTTTGTACTGTTCTTCAAGGTATGGAAATCAAGAATTCATGTCACCAAGGTTAATAGCTCAAAAACAGATCACTGAGGAGTCTAATCCAGCATGCAAGACGATAAAATGAAAATTTAAATTTGTATTTATTTATATTATTATAGAATATTAATGATACTATATTTTGCGATACAGAAGGATACAGCAAGATAAACTCTGGAACTAACATTTTTTGCATGTTATTTTAAAGTCAGAACTTTTCTTTTAATTGCACACAACATTCAGCACTTAAGTGAACAATTTGTTCCTGGACAACTTTGAGTTTGAGTCTCTCGTGGTAATAAACAGTGCTCACATCTTCATACTGCATGCCTTTTAGACATAATACTGATTGGATGATGAAGTTTGACTGAGTAATTTAAATAAGTAATCAAAATTCAGTTTCTTTTTTTAGATCAAACCTTGTGTAAAATAAAGCAGTCATAGTTAGTGGTTATCAATTGCATCTATAGGCCCTATATGACAAAGTTAACATACTGTATATTTTATGCACATCAAAAAAATGTTTTTTAAGGTTTTAGTTTTCCTTAATTACAATGACCCTGGTAAGCACTCTCTATGGGTACACCAAGGTTAAACAAAATAAAGCCCAGCATAAAGTGATATTTACACTAAGCCGGCCCTTGACCTAAAAACAGTTTGACACCTTTGCACTAAAATAAACACTGACAAACAGTCACATGTTACAACTTGACACCAAGTATCGATCCTTATTGGCAACTGCACTGGTAGTCCTGTTAGCTACAGGGCTTGAGACTGAGCATATCCATGTATCATCATAATCATAATAACCAGAGGGTTGAAATTAAAAAAGCAGACAATACAATACAATTAGTTATATATATATATATATATATATATATATATATATATCAAATATGGAAAATTGGGTGTGTTATATGATGCATTGATTAATGTGCCAGTCTTATTGTTGTCCAATAAAATGTCTGATGTGCAGTGTAGCATTAGGATGGTACAAAGGCAGGACAGTGCAGAACACTTCTGATCTTCCTCTCATCTATGTCTGATAATGAAGGAGGTCTGGCTCTGGCTGTCACAATGATGGATGGCAGTGTGTTGTATTAGGGAGTGGATGGGGCCTGGCAAACCCAGAGGAATATGGCTGGGGATGGGCACACTCAACCATGCTCATGTTCCCAGTGGAAAGAAGGGAAGATGCCCTTCATCACAAGCAGGTACAGCTGTCTGTGCGCAGATACAGCAGGTGATGCTGAGGACATGGCTTATCCAGTGTCTGACTCGCTTGCGCTTGTATGTCATTGTATGAAATGCATGAAATGCATGGCTGAGCCGAGATCTGGAACGATAGATTTCTCGTCAAATGTAAATAGTTGCATGAGGCTCTGGCCATTTGTATGATAATGCAGTGGGAAGTTACATGATTACTGAATTATAGCTCATCAAAGAGCCGATCTCTGAGCTCCAGGCCAGTTCTGATAATACTCAGATCTCATAACGGATGGGGCCTGGCAAACCCAGAGGAATATGGCTGGGGATGGGCACACTCAACCATGCTCATGTTCCCAGTGGAAAGAAGGGAAGATGCCCTTCATCACAAGCAGGTACAGCTGTCTGTGCGCAGATACAGCAGGTGATGCTGAGGACATGGCTTATCCAGTGTCTGACTCGCTTGCGCTTGTATGTCATTGTATGAAATGCATGAAATGCATGGCTGAGCCGAGATCTGGAATGATAGATTTCTCATCAAATGTAAATAGTTGCATGAGGCTCTGGCCATTTGTATGATAATGCAGTGGGAAGTTACATGATTACTGAATTATAGCTCATCAAAGAGCCGATCTCTGAGCTCCAGGCCAGTTCTGATAATACTCAGATCTCATAACACACACACACACACACACACAGATCAATGGCTCAGTCAAAATGGGTGAGTGTGGAAATGAATGGAGAGATGAAACAAAGTTGTGTCTTATAATACTCAGTAAAGCAGTAGCTAAAATAAAAAATAAAATAAAATATGTATTTCAGATCAAATGTATTTTATGTCATTAAAGCCTGCCTAAAGATTTTTTTCCAGATTATTGTAGTTACTGACCAAGGAAAACAACCCCTTGATCTAAACACTAGGGAAAAAACAAGAAAACGAAGTCAAACCCCATTTTAGGCAATTTAGAAATCCCAGCCAGGACATGTCTGGGAAAAAGAGGACATAGGGTCACCCAAACAAACGATGGTAGAGTTTTTGGGGAATTATTTGAATACTATTTTGATTTTGCAGTTCCTTTTGGTGCCAGTAGAGCAGAAATGGTTTTGTTGAACATGTGATGCAAGGATATTGTAATATATGTTAAGTGACTGACTGTTTCCCCTTCTCTCTCATGAGTGGCAGTAAATCCAGCACTTCTGGCCTGCATCATCATCACATGCTCATTGGCTGCTCATTAGCATCAGTGAGAGCGTGTCTGTTTGCAGAGTCTCACTTCATCAAGCACATGGATCCATTAACACTCAAACACACACAGCAGGCCCAGCGTCACACATCACACCAATGGCTCATAAAGTCAACTTGCATTAATATGATGTAGGCTTTTCCCTTCCCCCTTTACATTTCCATCCTGTAGCTCCTGTCTACGCTACAATGTTTTGATTATGTTTATGACCATGAATAAAACAACTTTCTTAGCTCTTAAAATGAAAAGTGCTGGTTCAGCTAAAATGCAGAGCAATTCAATGAGCAATGTAAATGATCCTATTCTTAAATCGGTATCTTTGTCTTGCTTTCCTTGTTGTCCTGTTTGGACTCTCATTGTGACGGCACCCATTCATTGCAGAGGATCCACTGGTGGTGAGCAAATTATGTAATGCTAAATTTCTCCAAATCTGTTCCAGTGAAGAAACAAACTGGCCTGAGGGTGAGTAAATTGTCAGCAAATTCATTTTTAGGTGAACTATTCTTTTAAAATTCAATTATGTATTATGTCATGTAGGCTTGACAAATGAAGACTAGCTTGACCATGCATAAAACTTGTGCAGATTGATTATAACTGCATATGTAAAGACGCTTATTGAGGAGGTAAATATTTCAGTCGCCCTGTCTGAAATGAACACATATATGAACAAACAAACAAGACATCATTGTGTTAGTGTTTCTCTCTTGATAAACGACGAGTCTCCTCTCTTATAATTTCACTCAAACTTTCCTGTCCCATCCCAGAACTGCTAGGCTACATCTTTTATTCAATACACACAATCTCTGCCTGTCTGATGTGGACTGTGAAACATCCGGCTTAGATATGACAGGAAATATATTTTCTTTCACACAAACAACAGGTTTACAGATGTGTTACGAGAGATTCCTATGTGTGATGTATCATAGCCCGTAATATATGAGGCACAAATCCCGCCAGCAGCTCATGAAAAACATGTACTGTCATACTAATTTTAGTATGTACATGTTAATTTCTACATTCTACATTTACATTTTTACCATTTCAAGTTGTAAAAATTTACCTTAATTAATGTATTATGAACAGACAAGAATGAATGAAAAACTGCATATTTGTTATTATTATTATTATTATTATTAATAAACAATACATTTATTGAACTGTTATTTAAAAATTAACCCAGATTCATAAATAATGTGAAAATATTTTGTTTATTGTTAATTCATGACACCTAATGGATATGAAACCTTATTGTAAAGTGTGCATTGTTGTTGTAAAGTTTTCTTATCCCAGGAGGTTTAGTGGCTTAAAAAAGTGACCCGATTTATTTTCAGTGTCTGGTAAACAGAGGTGTAACATCGACCCGGCACAGGCAGTCTGAAATCTGGAAAAGCACACTAGAGGTGTGTCTTCTATTTTTAGAAAAGCATTCGACCATGCATCCTGTCTTTCCATCCGAGTCTCGGGGCTCTGAAAGCTCACCTAATGATGTCGATGTGTCCGTTCTTGGCAGCGAGATGCAGCGGGCTGGTGCCGTTGGGATCAGTCGAATCTCCAGGCTTGGGCTCCAATAGAGCTGCACACATGTTACTGCTCAGTAGCAGCTGGACCACCTGCAGAGCAAACAGATGATCATACACACACACACACACACAAAAGCCAACTAGAGACTGGAAAAAGATGTAAAAGTAATTTGACAGTAACCAAAAAAGCAGTGTGTGACTCACCCCAACCCGGCCGAATTCACAAGCCAGGTCCAGTGGGGTCCTCCCACCATTGTCCACTATGCAGGGGTTCGACTGATGCTGCAGAAGCATCTCAGACTGTGAACAGGTAATATAATATAATAATATACAAATATCACAACATTTTATCGTTACATGCATTTATTTATTTATTATTTTTCTAATTTATTTTATACAATATAGTGTAATTTTTTAATAGACAGTCTGTAAACAGCCCCACACTTCCCAGCTCTTTAGTGCCACACAAAACAATGACATATTTACATCCCATGTTTAAACATTTAAACAAAAACCAAAGTCTTTAAGAGAGAGAATAATAGCCACAGTATCTACTAAAACTGCCTCTTCACTAAGACTGTCTGTCTTCTTCCTTTCATTAAATGCATGTGTGTGGGATGCTCTAGCATCAAAGCATTTACTCGTCAGGTTCTGGTTCCAAGATGTCAGTATCCATAACCACATGTCAAATATTTTTTCATACACCGAGGCTCATATGGAGTCTTTGAACAACAGTGGGCATGGTGTTGTAGCAGTGTGTACTCACTACGTCATAGTGTCCGTGTTGAGCAGCCAGGTGCAGGGGGATCTGACCCTCATTAGATTGACCGTTCACTGAGGAGCCTGACTTCAGTAGCAACTTCATGGGCTCTGACTTTCCCTGCCATGCTGCATAATGCAGAGGCCGCATCCCTGGAACATGAAAAGAAAGACTTTTAATATTACTGCACTGCTAAATATACACATTAGAGTTACGCTTGTTTCAGGTTGTTTGGACGTGACATCCAAAGCAATACTGTACTTTTTTATCTGTGTGCCAAAACATGTCAAATACTTCATTTAAAGATGCCAATGTGAAGTAAAAAAATTACACTGATGTTTTTCTGGTACCTTTCTGGTCCCTGATGTCCACTATGGCCTGAGACTCCAGCAGCAGTGATATAACCTCCACATTTCCATTGAGAGCTGCATGGTGCAGTGGTGAAAATCTGCAAATAACACATAATAATGACATAAACAGGACGTCAGAATTTAATTAAGAATGCCAATTCCTTTATTGAATTTGAATTGAAAAATCATCAAACTGTTGTAAATGGAGCTTTTGGTCTTATTTTTCAGTATGAATCAGTATAAGGTTATCAAACAACAAGTGTGTGTGTGTGTGTGTACCTGGTATTTCCTACATTATGAGGACCAAATGTTCCCACAAGTATAGTAATACCAGTAAATTTTGAACTTTTTTGTTTTCCACGAGGAAACAAGCTTATAAATCACATATAATGAAGTGTTTTGAAAATCTAAAATAGCAGAAGGTTTCTGTGAGGGGTAGATTTAGGAGTAGGGTTAGGGTAACGGGATAGAAAATACAGTTATACAGTATAAAACTGTTACGTCAATGGAATGCTACCACAAAAAATGGAAACCAGTATGTGTGTGTGTGTGTGTGTGTCTGTGTATTAACTGTAATATACAATATATACATATAAAAAATACAGATAGGCATGCACACACACACGTGTATATATTTAGATATATATATATACAGTATATGACAAAAAATGACAATGGGATCATTAGGAATAACTAATCATTGTTTATTGATTTATAGTTGGCCCATAAGGTTATCAAACAACAAGTGTGTGTGTGTGTGTGTACCTGGTATTTCCTACATTATGAGGACCAAATGTTCCCACAAGTATAGTAATACCAGTAAATTTTGAACTTTTTTGTTTTCCACGAGGAAACAAGCTTATAAATCACATATAATGAAGTGTTTTGAAAATCTAAAATAGCAGAAGGTTTCTGTGAGGGGTAGATTTAGGAGTAGGGTTAGGGTAACGGGATAGATAATACAGTTATACAGTATAAAACTGTTACGTCAATGGAATGCTACCACAAAAAATGGAAACCAGTATGTGTGTGTGTGTGTGTGTGTGTGTCTGTGTATTAACTGTAATATACAATATATACATATAAAAAATACAGATAGGCATGCACACACACACGTGTATATATTTAGATATATATATATACAGTATATGACAAAAAATGACAATGGGATCATTAGGAATAACTAATAATTGTTTATTGATTTATAGTTGGCCCTGTTAATACAAAGACCAACAGCACTTAACAGATGTTAATGTCTCTTGCTCTCCTGATTTCTCCTGTGCCTCCCTTCAGCTAGACCACATCAACTGCCTTTACAAAGGACTATACTGGCGGACAACACTGTCAACCACATACACTCATTAACTTTCACAGAACTGAACATCTGAGGTTAATACAAGGAGCCTGTGTTTGAACTGCAACCTCATTCATCAATGTGCATGTGTCACTGTGTGTATGTTTGCTCAGCTGTTTTTGATAATAGCAAAGTCTGCCAGTGTAAGAACACGTGATTATATATGAGGCAGCAGATTGTGTGTGTCTGTTTGTATATACAAGATTGAATCATTCCATCTTGAATGCGGCACAAAAAACAGCTATGACTTTCCAAATAACAAACTCATACAGCTACAGTACATTCCAGTCTTCAACAGATAAAAACATTTCAGACTATTTAGAATATGCAGAAAATCACTGCCACTAAAGAACTTTTATTTATTTTAGTTTTTAATAAATCTATTGAAAATGTTTGTTCAGGGTAGTGGACAAATACTTCTATAATGAATATCCTTTATGTTCTTTAGTATTTTCCCACAATGCATTATGATTTAGCATGTCCGGAGTGCAGTAGGGTCCTGTGCTCTTAACCCAGTAGTGCAGACGGTTCTTCAAAGTGGCAGAGACAAAAAGCCCTCACTGGATTTTCTGTCACAACTCGCTCTCTGTGATTGGTGCATAAAATATGCAGTAACCATGGCTACGGTTGTGAGACTCTGGTTGTCAGTGCAACTGTGAACGTAAACCCTTGGAGTGTGGCGGCTCAGAGCAGAATACTAAACTCACAGGAACCCTGTCTGACCCATCTCTCCCTCTCTCACTGGCACTAGCATGCAGGTTTGCACTGTGCTGCTGCAGCAGAGCATGCTGGGGGATGGGCCAGAAAACTCCACTCTCCCCACCAAACGTCCCCCTTTTCCCAGGCTCCACATCACAAGCCATACAATATTCATTGTTCTCTTCACTTTGTGGCACTTTCTCTATTAGTAGGCCAGATACAGTAAGCCTCGTCTCTTTATATGCGTGTATGTCTTTCTCTCTCGTGTGTCACTACAGGGAAAGACAGAGGTGAACACATACACACATGCCGCCTGACCTACTTTTCTTAATGAGGGTACTACTAAAGCCCAAGGCGTTCCCTCCAAAGGAAGCACCATCAGCACTCCTCCATTCACTAAGCAGCATGTCTGATGAGATATTGTTTACCACCATCGTCATCATTATCATCATCACCATAATGAAAGAGAGTAAATACATTTAAAAAAATTATTAAAAGTAAACTGGGACATAAAAAGGACTAAAAGTGCTTCAGCTTTGCCATCACTGGAATTAATTACATTTTAAAACATATTAGAACAGTAATCAGTTATTTTGAATTGGAATAATATTAAAAAATATATATTATTTTACAGTTTTTTATTTTATTTTAAGTGACATAAGTAACTTTAAAACATATTACCAACTAGGGTTGCATAAAGGTGGAACATTTCCAGTACATTTCGGAAACATTACAGAAATTTAGTAAACTTACCAGGATTTTTTCGAATATTCCAGGGATTTTTGGAAAGTTTCCGGAAATTTACCGGACATTTATCACCCTTTTGCAACCCTATTACCAACCACAAACTTTTAAACAATAGTGTATATACATAATAACAAATGAAATATTTGAAATATGTGAAATAATTGTATTAAAAAAATTATATAGTTAGATGTATGTGAGATGATAGATAGATAGATAGACAGATAGATAGATAATGCAATCTAATATTAGAATAACTGTTGAGCCCTCAAGTCATAAGGTAGCAATTATAACTACTTTTGATTATTCATAACTATCAGTGGACTCACAGCTATATAAACTCACTAAACTTGTCTGCACCCTCTTTGAAATGTCACAGTTCTAGCAAGAATTGGCAGCTCTGTTACATAAACAAAAACTACCTCTTAATGTGTTACAGCAGAGCCATGAAACTACATGCTCTAGAGACTGTATATTGACCTTCACATTTCACTGTTAATTTCACTGCTACTCATCCATCAGTGATCTCACACACTTGGTTTCTGGCAGCTACATCAGTTGGATCATGGGTAATAATCCAGGCACATCTAACGCTCTACTGGCTCCTCTGCCTCTTAAACATTTATCTCCAACAAAATGCCATCAAACAAGACAATCATCTGTGTCAGTGCTGGCAATATCCGTCTCGGAAATATCTCAGCTCTAATGTTTCTCAGTTGTTCTTTCTCCATGACTTTTTTTTTTTAATGAAGGCAAGTTTCATATCGTTTTATTAAAGGGGGAGGCAGCAAATGACAGGCTCTTCCTTGCTCATAAATCAAATTCCCACCATTGCTCCTCTAGTGCTCCCATTTAAGGGAATGATCTCAGATTAGAAAGAACATTAAGAAAGTGCTTCAGCTTTGCCATCACTGGAATTAATTACATTTTAAAACATATTAGAACAGTAATCAGTTATTTTGAATTGGAATAATATTAAAAAATATATATTATTTTACAGTTTTTTATTTTATTTTAAGTGACATAAGTAAGTTTAAAACATATTACCAACTAGGGTTGCATAAAGGTGGAACATTTCCAGTACATTTCGGAAACATTACAGAAATTTAGTAAACTTACCAGGATTTTTTCGAATATTCCAGGGATTTTTGGAAAGTTTCCGTAAATTTACCGGACATTTATCACCCTTTTGCAACCCTATTACCAACCACAAACTTTTAAACAATAGTGTATATACATAATAACAAATGAAATATTTGAAATATGTGAAATAATTGTATTAAAAAAATTATATAGTTAGATGTATGTGAGATGATAGATAGATAGATAGATAGACAGATAGATAGATAATGCAATCTAATATTAGAATAACTGTTGAGCCCTCAAGTCATAAGGTAGCAATTATAACTACTTTTGATTATTCATAACTATCAGTGGACTCACAGCTATATAAAATCACTAAACTTGTCTGCACCCTCTTTGAAATGTCACAGTTCTAGCAAGAATTGGCAGCTCTGTTACATAAACAAAAACTACCTCTTAATGTGTTATAGCAGAGCCATGAAACTACATGCTCTAGAGACTGTATATTGACCTTCACATTTCACTGTTAATTTCACTGCTACTCATCCATCAGTGATCTCACACACTTGGTTTCTGGCAGCTACATCAGTTGGATCATGGGTAATAATCCAGGCAAGAAACTGCAGAGTTGCAGTTCAAGAAATGAAAAGTCATAATTAGCTGATTGGGTTTAGACAGAAGAATTAAGGCTTTATTAATGCTCACGGAGCATGGTAATGAATTCAATAAAAGAACAGCATCATTAATCCTGCCACTGAGTCGCAGCTGCCCAAACTGTGTGTTTTGAAGACATCAGCAGGTTTATAGATTAGGTTGTTTTTGATCCTCAGCATTACACACATTGTTCATTAAAAAAAATTGAGCATCATCATATGGCTGAGCTAAAGCTGCATGTTTAATTCGAGAACTACTGCTCATTTCATGTGGTAGTGACATAATAATGACATGACAATTAACCTGTTTTTGTTTTTTAAACAAATCTTTTAAGTGAACAAACCATTCTCATTCATTTTCGTACACTGACACTTATTTATTATTCACTTAAGTCTATCACTTTTGAAGCCAATGAGACCTTGGTGGCTAGAAAACATTATGATTAAACATTATAAAACTGTCTTTTATATCTTGAAGTCACACTCAACAGTTCACACAATGGAGGAAAAATGACAGATCTGCTTTGTTGTCACCCAAATGATGTTGTTGATTTTAACAAATCAAATCGGCACATAAAAAAAGCACATAAAAATGATCATTTTTCACCCTCTGCTAGCGTAAATATTAAATCTAAATAAATAGACACTGAACAAATCAATGAACTAATCTAAACTAATCATTTTAGTTAACAGACTCAAAACCCTCGAATCCTGGGATGAATCAAAATCCCCACCACCAAAATTGGAAACACATTGTACAAACACATTCTGTAGATGACAGCTAACATGTAGGGGCTGTTTCAGGATTTCAGTCTTGGAGGGCTCAGATTCTTACCTGAAAATGAACTGTTGTGGCTGAAAGAATTATTTATTGCTTCAAGAGCAAGGTTAGATTTTTTAGGGGGCTGGCAGCTATATTAATCTTAGATTTTTATGTGGGCTGAAATGAGAGACGGATGATTAAGCCCCCACAAACAGGGTCTATCAACCCTATGTTTATCAGGTCATGGGAGACAGATTTTGAATCCACCTGGATGTAATGGACAGACCGGTCTGGTATGATCCACAGTCAATTTGAAAGCTGTTATGGTATGTGATATTGACAATCACACAGAGATGTATGTGATAACATGGTAAGATTATAGCCTGGTGAACACAGCCTCACAGCAGATGGCAGTCATGTTGCAATTTTCCTCAAGCTCTTGAATAGAGCTTATCTCAGAATCCACAAAAAAGCCTCCTATTTTGCTGTGGCTCTGCTGGGCCTCAACTCTGACCGCAATGAGAGTGTGTGTTTGTGCGGCTGTCAGTACCAGTGACCTTCACACTGAGTGCCTGTGGCACTGAGACACACTGCCTTCACAAAGCTGTCTAAAACATTGTCACAACAAGCCTTTAAATCAGTGCTTAGTGTGTGCCCCATTTAAAGCGTCTTTGTTTTTATTGTTCCTGCAGATGCCCACCGGAACATTCTACTACAGAATCGTCCTAGCAGCATCAAGCACCTGTCATTCCTCATGCTGTGCTCCTGCTGCTTCCTGTGCTCCTGATGCGTCTCAAAATGCTCTGACAAACAGATCTGACATAAATATAGATTTAAATATAATAATAATAATAATTTAATACTTTTAATAAAATATTTGTAATTTAACTTTTTATTAGAGATGTTTGTGAAACATTACTATTCTTCTATTCTCACTATTCTTAAAACCTCTTCTTGCAGCCAAAACGTCACGGCACTGTGCTATGGGCAAAAATAATAATACCTCAAATCATGCAGCTTATTGAGGAGAGATGTGTTTTTTCTTTTTAAATGTAAGGATTTTTTTTAAGAGATCAGCCTTATAACTTTTGTTTCCTAGCTGTGCCAGAATGGTGGAACAAGTATGCTAAACACTAAGCTATGGTTAACACTATGTCCTAACCAGATGTGACACGACTCTGTGACATGCGATAAAAGGTATCTTTTCCATGTTAATCAGAGTTTTTGTCCTAACCAGCCACGACATACACGTGACAAGTGACATTGGATTCTATTTCAGAAACAGTTTCTATTTCTGCAACATTGCGGCTGGAACAACATACATACTATGATGAACTCAGGTACTGATTATGTACTTTATTCAATGTTGACTGAATAAATGAAAGCAAACAATGAATGTTAAACTCAATGAGAACCAACAAGCTTATTCCATAACAAAGATAATCAGTATTACGTTAAAAAAATTTTAATATTTATGAATTAAATTATAATCTTATTCATTTTGTTTTGTGCAGTGAGTTTTCAGAGTGTCCCCTCACACATGCTTCTGATTGGATGTGATATTTGATTGATTTTGCTGCGTCGCAGCAAATTGCATGTCACTGGAATCTTATCACTAGGACACAGTGTAAGACTAACTTTACTTTTATAATTGAACTTTAAGACTGATCCATGTGCAGCTCTTCAGTGGGCCTCTCAGTCACACGGGGTGTGAGATATTAAAGTGATCGCAGGGGAGGGTGATGTAGATGTCATAACTGCCAACTGGCAGTTTAAGCTCAGAAAAGAGGGATCCATTCCACTCCATTTTCTCACTGCTGCTGCTCTATTCTCCACTCAGCAGACAACATAATTTCATCTCTGCTTAGAAAGCAATAGTCTATGGAGAAGGAATTAATGTGTGAGCAATTTATCTTGCTGATACAAATGTGAGCTCGGCCTGAGGAAGGCTGTGCATGTAAACACACTACATGGCATTTGTGAGGATTCAGGCTGCGTGGAGGTATTCATGGGTATAGAGTTACAGCTTTAATTTCCTTAAAACCCAGAGCTGTGATGATGAATGCCACCGTTGTTCAGTGACAGTAATCAATAGAAGAGATTTTTTAATTATTCTGTCGGTTCCACAGCTTGACAGACTACAGCAAAATAAAACAGCCTTTGATCTATGGATCGCTGAGCTCAAAGCAGGACAGGCCCCTGCTGTATTTTTGGGTCATTTGAAATATGATTAGTGGGTGTGTTGCTGTGATTGGTTTAAGGATCGTTTTGTTAGATGATGTTTGTGTATTTGTGCCTGACTGCATATGTGTGAGAGTGCGTCAGCACGTGTTTGCCTGTCCGTCTGCGCATGTGAGAATCAGTGAGTGTTAATGGCAGTCTGCCCATCCACCGTGTACACGAGTGTGCATTTGTGTCTTCGCCGCAACGCCTTTGCTGGCTGGAGAATAGGCTGTGCTCATCACACTGACTGCAGAAACCGAAGCAAGAAAACTGATGATCTTGAAGCTTTTCTGGCTGTAGAAGAAGGCTCAGTGACAAGAGAGGAGGGCGACTATGAGGAACTGTAACACTCCCTCTCTGCTAAAGAAATGTTTGTGCATTGGTACCACAAGCTTGAAAACGTTCTCATCAAAAACCACAAAAACACATGCTTTCTTTAGCAGCCCAACACGTGATGATGTGCTTATCTGACTGACAGGTTACAAAACACTTCACACTGGTTTTCCATGTGCGACAAACACTTCCCAATCCATCCCCCATCCCTGAAGAGTTTGGAATGGCCGGCGTAGTTCACACTCTTTGGGCTCAAACTGCAATAAGTGGAAAAGCCATGCAAAATCGCTACTTGCGTGTAATTTGACCTTTTACGTTGTTCGGATTGAAATGGACCACTTTCACTCATAACGTTGTGTTTTCTGAATGTTTACATGCTCGCTTTTATATGGTTGCAATACCATCACATATGTGAACCACTACCACTCTGATACAATGTTTTTCATTGATTTTATTGCATTATTAGTTGTCTTGTGAATGTGGATGAATTGGTATTTATGCTCAGTAGATGTTCTGAGAGCATGGCTTTGTGTAGTTTTGCCGTGTGTTTAGTGTTTGAAATAAATATACTGTATTTCATGGTAGGATTATTTGTTTTGCCAAGATATATCAAGAAAAATATTTTAGAAATATAAAGGATTTTGGTCAATAAATGCACTCATGGTGGGGGAGTAGTTACGACATAGCAGACATGATTATTTTCGCAATCTTTAAATCAGGAAATGCCTTAAAGGAAACTGGTAAGACTTTAAAGAGCTCAAATAGACCAGTTAAAAGTGTGCTTGTATAAAACAATGAGAACTATCTACTGTGTAATTATGCAAACTTGTGGGGTTTTTTTTTGTCTAAAATGTAACCAGCTTTATTGTCCAAAACCAATATGACTGCAGATACCTAAAATTGTCAAATTATATACCAGAACTTTTGCTCATATGAAAAAAACTTTAAACTAATGCCATCTTAAAAAAGTGACTTTTATGGTTTCAAAGCAAGTCTCGGTATGGCTTTCACTTAATTTTTTTTTTTTTTTGGTTATATTGATTGGCAGCCATAACACGAACCATTAGTATATTAAAAGTCTAAAGCTGACGAATTGCATGGAAGAAACTGCAGAGTTGCAGTTCAAGAAATGAAAAGTCATAATTAGCTGATTGGGTTTAGACAGAAGAATTAAGGCTTTATTAATGCTCACGGAGCGTGGTAATGAATTCAATAAAAGAACAGCATCATTAATCCTGCCACTGAGTCGCAGCTGCCCAAACTGTGTGTTTTGAAGACATCAGCAGGTTTATAGATTAGGTTGTTTTTGATCCTCAGCATTACACACATTGTTCATTAAAAAAAATTGAGCATCATCATATGGCTGAGCTAAAGCTGCATGTTTAATTAGAGAACTACTGCTCATTTCATGTGGTAGTGACATAATAATGACATGACAATTAACCTGTTTTTGTTTTTTAAACAAATCTTTTAAGTGAACAAACCATTCTCATTCATTTTCGTACACTGACACTTATTTATTATTCACTTAAGTCTATCAGTTTTGAAGCCAATGAGACCTTGGTGGCTAGAAAACATTATGATTAAACATTATAAAACTGTCTTTTATATCTTGAAGTCACACTCAACAGTTCACACAATGGAGGAAAAATGACAGATCTGCTTTGTTGTCACCCAAATGATGTTGTTGATTTTAACAAATCAAATCGGCACATAAAAAAAGCACATAAAAATGATCATTTTTCACCCTCTGCTAGCGTAAATATTAAATCTAAATAAATAGACACTGAACAAATCAATGAACTAATCTAAACTAATCATTTTAGTTAACAGACTCAAAACCCTCGAATCCTGGGATGAATCAAAATCCCCACCACCAAAATTGGAAACACATTGTACAAACACATTCTGTAGATGACAGCTAACATGTAGGGGCTGTTTCAGGATTTCAGTCTTGGAGGGCTCAGATTCTTACCTGAAAATGAACTGTTGTGGCTGAAAGAATTATTTATTGCTTCAAGAGCAAGGTTAGATTTTTTAGGGGGCTGGCAGCTATATTAATCTTAGATTTTTATGTGGGCTGAAATGAGAGACGGATGATTAAGCCCCCACAAACAGGGTCTATCAACCCTATGTTTATCAGGTCATGGGAGACAGATTTTGAATCCACCTGGATGTAATGGACAGACCGGTCTGGTATGATCCACAGTCAATTTGAAAGCTGTTATGGTATGTGATATTGACAATCACACAGAGATGTATGTGATAACATGGTAAGATTATAGCCTGGTGAACACAGCCTCACAGCAGATGGCAGTCATGTTGCAATTTTCCTCAAGCTCTTGAATAGAGCTTATCTCAGAATCCACAAAAAAGCCTCCTATTTTGCTGTGGCTCTGCTGGGCCTCAACTCTGACCGCAATGAGAGTGTGTGTTTGTGCGGCTGTCAGTACCAGTGACCTTCACACTGAGTGCCTGTGGCACTGAGACACACTGCCTTCACAAAGCTGTCTAAAACATTGTCACAACAAGCCTTTAAATCAGTGCTTAGTGTGTGCCCCATTTAAAGCGTCTTTGTTTTTATTGTTCCTGCAGATGCCCACCGGAACATTCTACTACAGAATCGTCCTAGCAGCATCAAGCACCTGTCATTCCTCATGCTGTGCTCCTGCTGCTTCCTGTGCTCCTGATGCGTCTCAAAATGCTCTGACAAACAGATCTGACATAAATATAGATTTAAATATAATAATAATAATAATTTAATACTTTTAATAAAATATTTGTAATTTAACTTTTTATTAGAGATGTTTGTGAAACATTACTATTCTTCTATTCTCACTATTCTTAAAACCTCTTCTTGCAGCCAAAACGTCACGGCACTGTGCTATGGGCAAAAATAATAATACCTCAAATCATGCAGCTTATTGAGGAGAGATGTGTTTTTTCTTTTTAAATGTAAGGATTTTTTTTAAGAGATCAGCCTTATAACTTTTGTTTCCTAGCTGTGCCAGAATGGTGGAACAAGTATGCTAAACACTAAGCTATGGTTAACACTATGTCCTAACCAGATGTGACACGACTCTGTGACATGCGATAAAAGGTATCTTTTCCATGTTAATCAGAGTTTTTGTCCTAACCAGCCACGACATACACGTGACAAGTGACATTGGATTCTATTTCAGAAACAGTTTCTATTTCTGCAACATTGCGGCTGGAACAACATACATACTATGATGAACTCAGGTACTGATTATGTACTTTATTCAATGTTGACTGAATAAATGAAAGCAAACAATGAATGTTAAACTCAATGAGAACCAACAAGCTTATTCCATAACAAAGATAATCAGTATTACGTTAAAAAAATTTTAATATTTATGAATTAAATTATAATCTTATTCATTTTGTTTTGTGCAGTGAGTTTTCAGAGTGTCCCCTCACACATGCTTCTGATTGGATGTGATATTTGATTGATTTTGCTGCGTCGCAGCAAATTGCATGTCACTGGAATCTTATCACTAGGACACAGTGTAAGACTAACTTTACTTTTATAATTGAACTTTAAGACTGATCCATGTGCAGCTCTTCAGTGGGCCTCTCAGTCACACGGGGTGTGAGATATTAAAGTGATCGCAGGGGAGGGTGATGTAGATGTCATAACTGCCAACTGGCAGTTTAAGCTCAGAAAAGAGGGATCCATTCCACTCCATTTTCTCACTGCTGCTGCTCTATTCTCCACTCAGCAGACAACATAATTTCATCTCTGCTTAGAAAGCAATAGTCTATGGAGAAGGAATTAATGTGTGAGCAATTTATCTTGCTGATACAAATGTGAGCTCGGCCTGAGGAAGGCTGTGCATGTAAACACACTACATGGCATTTGTGAGGATTCAGGCTGCGTGGAGGTATTCATGGGTATAGAGTTACAGCTTTAATTTCCTTAAAACCCAGAGCTGTGATGATGAATGCCACCGTTGTTCAGTGACAGTAATCAATAGAAGAGATTTTTTAATTATTCTGTCGGTTCCACAGCTTGACAGACTACAGCAAAATAAAACAGCCTTTGATCTATGGATCGCTGAGCTCAAAGCAGGACAGGCCCCTGCTGTATTTTTGGGTCATTTGAAATATGATTAGTGGGTGTGTTGCTGTGATTGGTTTAAGGATCGTTTTGTTAGATGATGTTTGTGTATTTGTGCCTGACTGCATATGTGTGAGAGTGCGTCAGCACGTGTTTGCCTGTCCGTCTGCGCATGTGAGAATCAGTGAGTGTTAATGGCAGTCTGCCCATCCACCGTGTACACGAGTGTGCATTTGTGTCTTCGCCGCAACGCCTTTGCTGGCTGGAGAATAGGCTGTGCTCATCACACTGACTGCAGAAAAAAGGGGGGGGGGGGCCCTATTGGCCCTTAAAAATTTTACTTTTTGGAGCCAAATGTCTTTTAAGCTGACACACTCTAAAAATGCTAGGTTGTTTCAAATCTGGACTAATCCAGCTGTTGGGTTACATTTTTTTATTACATTTTTAACCCAAAAGTTGGGTTCGTCCGTATTGGTCCATCAAAGTTGGGTTGAAACAACCCAGTATTTTTTAGAGTGCAGTATCGCTAGATATTAGGGGTGTGCGATATTAATCGTCTATGATAATATCTTACTTGTTGTTTTAATGATGTGCAAGTATGTCACTTAGGGATGTAACAATTCACTCAACTCACAATGTGATGCGATTCACGATAATGATTTCACGATACGATTTTCTCAACTTTTTTTGACAAATTATAAATGAAAGGGTGTCCTTTTATTATTGCTTGGACAAAATGCTGGACATTTCTTTGTGGAATTGAAATATGTCAAATAACACTAAACTGAAATAAAAAAAACAAATCAAATAATTAAATAACACAAATAAAAGAAATCTCTTCATATAAACAAACTAAGGCTTTCCCTGTGCTCTTTCCATTTAAAATTAGAGGCAACAACTGTATCTGAATCACGATCCAAACAAAGATGCTGCATACATGCAGTTTTTAATCTAAATTAGATTGTATAATTTCGAAATTTGAAGCAAAAAGAGCATGGTCTGACTTTAGTTTTGTAAAACTATAGTAAATAAAACTCAAAATTCACTCTCTGACAGCAGGTGGCGCTTATAGAACAGCAGCTATACAGCGTTTCCTTGGTTACTGCTGTAAACAAATCAGTGCTGCGCTTATAAACACTGCTTGAATCGCTATTTTTTTATTCCATTGTTTTTACTGAGCTGCATCAACAGAAATAACTGACCATGCAGAACAAGAAACACTGGTGCTTCAACCCAGATGTCTTTCTGCTCTGTGCATTATATCTCAACACAGAGTCTTCTTTTCAGCTGTGCTGTACTCAAGAAAAATTACAGTAGAGAGCATGATTAACAACCAATATGTACACCATTATAACATCCGAGGGAAAAAATCTACAGGATATGTGGAACAAAACAGTCCAACAAATGGCGGATTTAACTCTCGATGACGCTGGCACAAATAACACAATGCTTTCTGCCTCTGAAACACTAGACAGAACTGAACAAACATCAAGGGCGGCTGAAAGAGTTATTGAATGTGGCAGGACCAATTTGGATGAGAGAAAATATGTCAAACTCTCATAACCTAGCTAGACTTTATCAGCAATCAACATGCAATTATGCTGTGCAATGTACAGTCCCAAAGAGCATTTGGACAGTTAAGCCACATTTTAAAATGTATACTATGGAATTATAGACTCTGTGCCATCTGTGGTTTAAATAGTGATGTAACGGTATGAACATTTCTTATCACGATTATAGTGACCAAATTATCACGGTTATCAGTATTATCACGATATTGTTAAAATGTGCTGGAGATGTTCAAAGAGTCACTTCACCAAGTTTTATATTTACAAATCAACAAACAACAAATAAAATTACTTTTTGTTTGCATAATCACTAAAGCAATAACATTTTCAATCCAACCGGATTTTAAATGACAACTTGACTGACAACAGTTTAATAGCATGTTGAAATATCTCATGTAAATGTTCAAATAAAGCTTTGAAAAAGTTTAATAAAAAGGTAAACTTCACATTTCAGCCTTTAAATAAAGAAAAGGGTTAAGTCTAAATTATAATAGATTAATAAATTATGATATGTATTTTATCTGCTCCATAAGTAATTCTAGATAGCTTATCTGAATTGTTTAAATGTGTAGAATCCACATAAGCTTGTTTTTCATCAACAGGTCAAAATTTACAGCAGGGCATGCAAATTTGGTCTGTTTTTGGCCAGACAGAAACTGCACACAGGCTAAATGTAAATATATGTCTCTGTAAATCCACTTGCTGACAGCAGGTGGCGCTTATGGAAAAGCTGAATTAGAGCTGTTTCCCGTAACCTCCGTGGACAAAGCAGTATT
Source organism: Sinocyclocheilus grahami (assembly GCF_001515645.1). Lineage (NCBI taxonomy): Eukaryota > Metazoa > Chordata > Actinopteri > Cypriniformes > Cyprinidae > Sinocyclocheilus > Sinocyclocheilus grahami. The sequence goes on along the minus strand of NW_015505306.1, from coordinate 1,418,312 downwards.
GCGATTAAGAACACTTCCTTTAGGTATTACATTAAGCGAAGATGAAAACAAAATGCCATCGAATCGTTTCTGAAGACAGTCAGAACCTTCAG
>NW_015505306.1:1386091-1417315 GCF_001515645.1 Sinocyclocheilus grahami | reverse complement strand
ATAAAAAGGTAAACCTCACATTTCAGCCTTTAAATAAAGAAAAGGGTTAAGTCTAAATTATAATAGATTAATAAATTATGATATGTATTTTATCTGCTCCATAAGTAATTCTAGATAGCTTATCTGAATTGTTTAAATGTGTAGAATCCACATAAGCTTGTTTTTCATCAACAGGTCAAAATTTACAGCAGGGCATGCAAATTTGGTCTGTTTTTGGCCAGACAGAAACTGCACACAGGCTAAATGTAAATATATGTCTCTGTAAATCCACTTGCTGACAGCAGGTGGCGCTTATGGAAAAGCTGAATTAGAGCTGTTTCCCGTAACCTCCGTGGACAAAGCAGTATTGCGATTAAGAACACTTCCTTTAGGTATTACATGGAGCGAAGATGAAAACAAAATGCCTTCAAATAGTTTCTGAAGACAGTCAGAACCTTCAGCGGTACATTCATATAAATAATTCATTCATATATTCATTTGTATAATTCCCTTAGCACTCTTTTAAAACCTCCCAGCTTTTCCACCCTGTTTTCACTCAAAAAGCTGTGCGCACATGAGACCGTTACTGAAAACTGCTTTATGCTGAACAGTATTGACTTTTCGTGAGTTGTTCAAATCGCGGTAATCTAATACGGTTTTAATGATAATTAAAATATGAAATGGTGATACTAACCGCGGGGAATTTTATCATGATTTATCGTCAAACCGGTAATCGTTACATCCCTAGGTTTAAACGTAACATTTTTTATTTTTCAATGTTTATGGGCATTTTCTGTCAAATCTCACCGAACACCTCTGATATATATATATAATATAAAACCCAGGGTATATGGATAACTAAAATGATCATGCCAAAAAGAAGTTATATTAAAAAACTATATAAGTACAGTAGTAACATCTGACTACCAAAAAGGGTTTAAATACTATTGTCTTAATTTTGAGCAGTATATCTGTCCCTTTAAAATCTAATAAACTTCTTTTAATATTTTGCTTAAAAAGCGTGTCTGTGATGCATTTATTTACCTAAATGCCACATGGTTTAATATTTTGTAAAAATAATAAAATATTTTTTTAATCACTGTATAATAATTAAGCATCGATTAGGTTGAAATTAAAGAGCAGTTATGGATCAGTACGGTTCTGTAATGTATATGGGGGTGAGTTAGATAAGAGAGGGAAAGAGACTTGGATAAAAGTTTTTCTAAGCCAACAAGCACACATGAGCTCTGGCAGATCCCGAGGATATTTGGCAGTCAGACAGGAACGATCATGTTTACAAGAGACTGCCACATGGAGCCATATAAAGCCCTTATATGTCCCACTCACCCATCAGTGTCCTGGAAGTTGACGTTCACCTTCTTGGCAGAACCCAGCAACTCTAAAGAAAGAAGAGAGGGAAAGATGGACGAGTATGATTAAAAAGCAACAATAGTACATTGTGGGAGTAAGGACATTTCACAGCATGTTCTATGATACTAGGGCTCTACATACAGTTTTTATAGCAAAAAGTAACAACATTTCCACAAATAAGTGTTTGAGGCCAGTGCATTTGATTTAAGGCTTGAATTTCCCATTAGCATTAGAAAATTCTCTATTTTAGGACTGTAACTTTGAGTATGCACTAGAATACTGTGTGTGTAAAAGAGCTGCATGACCAGCAGTGAAAATTACACACTCGAAACCTACAATTCTGCACTGCCTTCCAACTTCCAAATGAAAACCCTTGAGATGGGACTATGGTCATTTTTAGTGCATAATCAATGACTGAAATGTATACTTTTACATAAACATTGCATAATCTTCATAGTTTGGGAATGCTAATCAGAAAGGAGGAACAACAGGATAATCATTCTTCTCAGCTGTGTGGGCCAGAACTATTGTTCAGTACTGACAGTCGCCCATGCATCCTTGTCACATGCAAAAAAGCTTTTACTGTCATTTGAGGTTATACACCATGACCATTTTTAGTTTGCATTCATATGGAGCTGCGTGGATGGCAAACTGTCCTGTTTCCCAGCAGACACGGGGAAGAACGCTATGCCTGTCTCTAAGGGCTGTTCACTCTATCACTTTCACTAACAGCAGCACAGACATAAAAGAGACTCTGTGGAGCACTAACTACTGGTGTCACACTTTCTTCCACCAATAAATCACTCATGCTTCACTCACAACACTTTTTGGCAAAAGCACTCCATTCATAACTTACACAGAGTCAAGTATTAGGTTGATTTGCCTAAAAAGTACTATTGTTCCAAATTACTCATCACAGCAACAATGGTTCAACCAACGGCATGCATTTGAGGCAGGTTCTGTTTGATCAAACAATAATAGACGGGAGGAAACCTTTTCGGAAACAGTCATGATTTTTGCTATCACATTTGATGACTCCTGAAGAACAGAAATTACACGCTTCAGCTTTAAGTACCTCACTGGCCTGTTTTTGTGAAACAGCCAGCATAGTGCCTCTGGCTTTGGCATGTTTGAGATTTCACCGATTTAACTGGTCTGTAGGTGATACAACCGTTAACACCTGGTAAATGGGCTTCTATTGGGCCTATAATATGAGCAGTGGAATTTGGAAGCGGATCAGAATATGCCATATGAGGTCCGTATTCCATACGGAGTGGAGCTGCTCGCAGCAATCTACATCAGTCAGCCTGAACACAGGGCTGTTTTCAGCAGCTGCTGCTCAATGTGACAGAGAACATCTGTGTGTCTTTTTCTGCTGTGTCTTTAACTCTTTCACCACTCAGGCCTGGCCTGACGTTTCCAAACAGAGCACGGTGAGAACTGATATTAAATAAAACACAAGGATGGAGTAAGTCCCTAGTAAATGGCTGCCTAGGTTTATGGGGAAACAAGTGGGTGCTTCTATTTCAAGACACAAAGGTTACAGAGGAGAATTTCTATCTATAGTGAGCTGCTGCCTTTGTGCTCTTGCTCTCCGATGGTTTGTTTATCAACCTTTTTGCCTCTTAAATCAGACCTTCAGATGAAAGGTACTATATGTTAGAACTGACTCCAATAATGGCAATGTGAATAGTGCAGCTCTATGGATTCTACTTAGAATAGAGACACTATTTTCACATCCTTTATCAATTATTCAGTTGTTTACATCAATAGGATGGCCTATTATTTCGTTTTTAAATTGTGGGAAACAGTGATTTACTTTGCTTTTGAGTGAACCTTCAGAAATCATTCTAATATGCTGACTAGATGCTCAAGAAACATTTATGATTATTATCAAGGTTGAATAAGAAGCAGTTGTGCTGCTTATTTTTGTGGATATTTGCAATTGTTTGAAATAAAAAAAATTCTGTTACACGTCTTTACTGCCATTTTTGATGAATTGATGTATTCTTGCTGAATATAAGTATTTAAAAATCTTACTGACCCAAACTTTTAAACAGTAATGTATCTAGAAAAAAAATCTAGATAAAAGTCAACCTCACTAAATGACTAGTTGGTTGTCTGATGAGTTGGCCCATCATTAAGCAGCACATTTTGTGACATTATCACGCATCAAGGGGCTAGGACAATATTTTTGAGAGTAGGACCCCCATTCACAAGCTATGGTACCCATCACAAGTACAGCATCCCACGATGGCAGTCCTGTCCCGTATATTTACTGATACATGATAAGCAAGATTGAGACTGATCCGTGTCTTTGACTTTGACTCTAACTTCGATGCACATACTAAATGTGTAAACTAAACTCTGCCAAACTTCTCTCAGAAATGTTTTGTAGAAGCGTCTTTCAGATCTTTTTATAGTGCCCACAGTTAACCCGCTGGATAGTAAGGAAAAATATGGGTCAGTAAAATCTGCTCTTCAAAACTGAAAACAAATATTACATCACACTGACACGCTCAGAGCACAGACAGAACTGGGTTGCTTTGTTGTATGAAAATATTTAGAGGTACAAATATGAGCCTGGAGATGATCGCTCTGGGGACAAGAGGAGGAGTTATGCCTCTTTGTAAAAATTATTGAGTCTGCAACAAATAGGGCTCATATAAAAAAAAAATCAGCATGTACTATTATAGTCTAATGGAGGTAAACAACAGCTGTCAAACCTGCATACATTTCCAAATGACAACAGCGTTCTCACACCTGAAATTACTTGAACTGAATGATGTTTCCAACACAAGCACACAGAAGACAGATTGACTCCCTTTTGACTGAGAAGAAATCTAACATCGCTGAGACATCTCCTCTTAGAAGACTACGACATGCTTTCCATTGTTGATTTTTAGTAAAAAATTGGGGTGGACAAAAGAGACTGATGCTCTAATGGAAAAATCAAAGCAGCGAGGGGAGAAACAGCGAATGCTGCCCAGCCACGATTGATTCTGCATATCCGCTGTTCCCAGACAGAAGAATGTTATGAGATGTAGTGGAAAAGCTTCTCTGTGACTCATCTCTCTCTCTGCCTGCAGGCCGCCCGAAGTGGAACAAGAGTACTTGGTGATACACACAAAAAAAAGGGTGAGGGGCCATTGAAAGGCTCAGGCCATCTTCTGTTGTTCACAGGCTTTGTCGAGACATGCAGTTGGAAAAGTTGGAATGGCGATGGGTCACAAGCATTGAGCGGTCTGGATGCCAGATGAAGCACAGCAAGGAAATGTGTTACAAGAAGAATGCATCTTATAGATCTGCAGCTGTGCTTTCTTGAATCTGCAATGGACAGTGAAAACGTCTGAAAACCATCTTTAAATGGCTTCAAGCTTCAAAGAAGTATTGTGCTTATGTTGCCAAAATTCTACTTGGCCATCTCCATAGTACTGTATCATAGGAATTTATAGATGTTTTTCCAGTTGTATTTGCCCTATACAAAAAGGTGCTATTTTGAGTGATGGTATGACATAAATACCATAGTACTTTCATATATGGGTTTTCAAACTGGTGTCCACCAGAAGGTCAATAGAAAATCTGAAATATAGTGGGTGTTTTCAGACTCACCATGTTAACTTCAGATATTATGTAAATGTTTAACATGACATTTTTTTAACACATGCGGAATTATCTTCTGGCAGCCCTAGATTTTAACAATTACAAATATTTTAATTTATACATACAACTTTATACATACAACTTTCTAAAAGAAAAAAATATAATGCCAACTTAATTCAAAATAAATATTCTCCATATAATATTTTATCATTTGCTTTGAGTTTTGTATAAAAGAAAATATATATTACCATTCAAAAGTTTGAGGTCTGTAATATTATCTAATGTTTTGAAAGTCACTAATGATTGTCAGGGTTCTGGACTGATAACAATTACAAATATTTTAATTTATACATACAACTTTATACATACAACTTTCTAAAAGAAAAAAATATAATGCCAACTTAATTCAAAATAAATATTCTCCATATAATATTTTATCATTTGCTTTGAGTTTTGTATAAAAGAAAATATATATTACCATTCAAAAGTTTGAGGTCTGTAATATTATCTAATGTTTTGAAAGTCACTAATGATTGTCAGGGTTCTCGACTGACTGTGTGTGTTTTGCTCACCGTGACCCAGTTTCTCCTCGTGTTAATTGTTTTAATTGGATTGATTCCCTGCACCTGTGTTCCCCTGATTTGCCCTGTGTTTATTAGCCCCAGTCTGTGTAGTCTTCCTTTGTCGGTTCTACTTGTTGGATGTTGTGAAATTCCCCTGTCATTCCCAGGATTAAAGACTGTTTATGTACTCCACGTCTCCTTGTTCCTCGTTCCGCGCTCCTCCTAGCACAGATCGTGACAGAAGAACCGACCCAAAAAAACAGTAACCTCCGTGTGTCTACCCTCAGTTTTTGTTTCCGTGTTTTTTCCCTCAGTGTTTTGTTTCCTTTGTGTTCTATGGATCCCCTCCTTCGCCCCGAATTCCTCCTCCTCCTGCTGGAGCAGGGGGAACGCTCGCTCAAGGACAATACCAGACTGCTTCTGGCCCTTGCCGAACTTACCAGCTACCCGGACGACACGCATTTTCGTTGTCCGAAAATGGTCCTCGAGCGGAATTCGCCGGCACCATCTGCTCCGCCTAGGACCTCCAGATCCTCCACGTCGCCCTGGCTCATCGGCTCTCCGTCTTGGGCTCCTCCACCCCCTGCTCCGCCGCCGTTGGTTGGCCCCCTGGAGTCGGCGGCCATTCCTTCTCCATGGCTCCTCCCTCCGTCGGCTCCACCGTGGGCCGACATTATGGCTGTGGCCTAGGTCCAGCTGGGTTCCTCCTGCTCCAAGCCCATCCTGTCTCCTCCCTGGACTCTGTCTGCCGGCCCCCTCCCGGGTGTCCGTCCTCCTCTGGAACCTCCTCCTTAGTTCCCACCCCTCTGTTGTTCAACGGTGCAAGGATGCACCTTCCGGAAGGGGGGTGAATTGTCAGGGTTCTGGACTGACTGTGTGTTTTGCTCCCCGTGACCCAGTTTCTCCTCGTGTTAATTTGATTGATTCCATGCCCCTGTGTTCCCCTGATTTGCCCTGTGTTTAGGGGGGGGGCTAATTTAATTTTAAACTGAACCAAAAGGATCAACTAAGGCTTAAATTTGACAGACCATGTTTACAAACATAAGAACAGTACACACGACCCATACACTGTGACAGAGTGTGTGTACGGTAGCCATGGGCATGAAGAAACATTGTGACACATATGGAATAACTTTAGCAGTCACCCACAACAAAGTGACTCACAGCTGGGACTCATTAATAAATGTTGTGTATATACAAAAAACGGATTTCAAAGACTTTACAATCCAAAGACATTTTTATTCTCAATTCAGGATTTATAATAATGCTAGCTAGACTGAACTGCATGAAAAATAATTTGTGTTACAATAAATGAAATTGTGAGGCAATATTTTATAATATTTTGGGCAGTTTTATGGTATAGCCTAAAAAACGCAATGAAGAAATTAGATTTTTTTATACAAGGTAATTATATCATGATGGCATTTTCCATATGATACCATTCCCAAACTCAATATATACGTATATTCCTGGAGAAAACCTGTTAATATGAATGACATTATGATATTATGCAATATAAACAGAGATTTAACTGCTGTGACTCATAACATGTCTTTATCTTAAAATTAAATAAACCCACATCGCATAAAGTAACAAGAACATGATCATCTTTTCAAGGAAAGACTAATGGTCATATATGCAGTGACATTCTTTATTCTTTCAAGCAGACATTTATTTATATAAAATAATTTTATATGAATCCGTTTACAAAAGTGATTCAGTTAAGAGAAGTGAGTGATTTTCTCTTTTTCTTTTGTTGTTGAATTAACATGAATGTCACGGATAGCAGCAGCTAAATAGGCTGCTGTCCCTTTAAGACCGAAAGCACAGATCCAATAAAGATACACATCCGATATTCTCACAACCTTTATGTTCACTTAAGCCATAACCAAGTGTGTTTATGTGAATACTCGCCAAAATGGACAATTTGACATCTTTTTGTGTGTATTCGTCAGTTTAAATGCCATAAGACGTGAAAGAGAACTGAATTCAATACTTGTGTGCTGTCTGAGTGGGGCTTTCTGTGTGCACAGAAAAAAGGACTGAGTTGAGTTATCTTTCGTGTCGTCTCACTTTTTATAATTTATCATATGTCTACCCTTCTCTTACTCCCACACATTGAAATTTTTGAACGTTTAATGAGATATACAGCAAGTATGCAAACGCAAGTCTCTCCAGGCAGGTCAGCGTTACAGTTCAAATGTACGCATCTACTCTCCCTTCCACACACATAAGTTTTAACTAAATTTCTTCCCACATCGTCCCTCCCTAACATAGTCATCTTGTTTTTAGTTGTTGACAAAAATGTCAATAGATTTTCCCCATATTTTTTGTCATTCAGAACTGACGTTTTTGTCATTGAAAAATGTCGTTGACGAAAATTATTAATCAACAAATTTAACACTGATGTCTACCAACTAGGGTTGCACAGATAATTGAAATAAAACGGAAATCATGATTTGGCTTAGTGTAATTATCAAATTGTGACGAATTAATTAATTAGTTAAATTAAATATATGGACTGCATGATTCAGTTGTTGTTATTGTTATTATTTGCATAACTTTTATATAAATTCAATAAATTAAATACATTTTAAATAAAATAAATACACAATTGATTTCTCCCAAAATCACGCAGCCCTACTGCCAACATGTACTATGAATGTTCCATTATTGCTCTTTGTCAGCTTTATTTAGCATATTTACTAGCCACTAAACAGAAAACAGACTTTGTTGTTAATCAATGGTTAACGCTCAGAATCCCCTCTCATTTAGGGATACAAAAACAGCAGTAAATTTCTGGAAGCCATTGATTGATTAGAAAGAAGCCTAACTTCATAAGCACAAACAACCAAAAAAAAAAAGCATTTTAAAATACTTCAGTGAAAAAAAAAGCTGCTAAAAGCCAAAGAGGCTGATTATAAAGCTGCATTTGCATTGGCTTGCCAGCACTGATTGATGCCTCTGGGGTTAAGCAAAATGGCCTACTGGGAAAGCAAACAATAGTTAAGCTAAACTTAGCAACAACTCTCTTTCATATCCCATTTCACATCCAAACCTTAGTTTTATTCACCATTTACATAATTTAGCATCAAAGTTAATTTCTTTCTGCTTGTTATAGTAGCAGCAGAAAATGTCCACACCTCCAGAGCTATTGCTTTGGGGCTTTCCCAGAATGCACACAATGAGACCACTTCATTCTCTCTGACTGCTGAGGACTGGGCTTCATGCTACACAGCACACAGAAGCACTAGCACACTAATAAAGACATTTTTGCTTTCAGCGTAAGCTACACGACACACATCTTACATGCAGGGCCCCACGGTGTGAACACAACACATTCCACTGTTAATTCATAAGAAAGACAGAGTGAATGAAAAAGACAGAGGAAAGCATCCTGTGAGAGGTGCTATTCCTACAATCCAATCAGCCGAAGGCTGACAGCGGATCAAACAGATCAGAACCAGGCAGAGAAAGCACAGACTCCAGCCCAGGGAGGGAACGGCTCCAAGTGTCAAAGTACCCTGGGAGCAGTTCCCGTTTCATGCTCGTGAACTGGCCTGATTGTGATCACCCTCAGTGGCCATTGCAAACAGAATTGGGGGAGAATCCAAACCTCATATCACGGCTTGGTGCCGGCAGGTGGCTAATAGTAACGTTTGAGCCTCCATGGCGCTGGCAGCACTGATGAAAGTGATTAGTTAAATCTTGTCCCCGTTCCTTTGCTTTGCCTCTTCTCTTGGCTAGTGGTTGGTGGGGTGGCTCTTCCATGGACTGAACTGCTCCCCAGCCAGCTGCTCTTTCTTGCCCCACTATTTCCCAGTCTCAAACACATTTTATACACTTCATCTACTGTACACATTTGTTTAATCAAACTTTCACACCACTTTTACTGCAAAGAAACCTGAAACAAATTAAAAACTGGATTTAAGAGTAAGTATGGTGTGTTTTGGATGTGCATGGGATGCATAATGGCGTCCCAATCTAGTTACCCTTTTTAACAATTTTGACACTTAATCCACAATTAAATAAATTAATAAATACATTTATATTATATATATATATATATATATATATATACACATACATATACGGGGTCAGTAAGATTTTTTTTAAATGTTTATTCAGTTCATAAATGACACATTAGATTGACCAAAAGTGACAGTAAAGACATTTACTGTTAAGTGTAAAAGATTTATATTTAAATTTTAAAAATACAGTATATAGCACACTTTTCAATCAAAACATTTTACAAACTGAAGTTTGTTAGGTTTCAAAATATGAAACATTAGAAAAATAAGGTTTAAAATGAAGATCTATCTATATTTTCTATATTTCTTTAATGCCTACAAACCCTAAAATGTAGCTTTTAAAATTCCCAAACTAAAATTTACAATTGAATTTGTACAATATAAATTTCTGTGAATTTCTGTTTAGTTTAATTATACATCCATATCACTTGCAAATACTTAATTGTATTATGGTAGATGGTTTACCAGTGCCCAATTTTAATGGAGGGCTCTTAAAAGCACAAAAAAAGCTTAAACTTTTCAACTGTTTCAGCTTTCTCCAGTCTGTTGCTCTGCTATGTGTTTTTCTTTCTCAAATTGTCTCTTTCTCTTTTTAAACTTGTGCGGTCACTGTATTATCGGGGGAGTTGAAGGGAGTTTTGTTTTGGGTTGTTTTGATTCCTCGGTGCATAACCTCGGGACCTCCTTCTCAGCTCCCTCCCAAAAATATCTAATTTGTGCTGTGGTCCAAATAAAAAGCAAAACAATTTGTCTCAGATGTGTATGATCAAATGTGAGCATGTCAACAGCGCATTGCCCCTTAATGGTGGAGCGCAGTTTTATATCAAGCTTCCATCAAATCCACAATCATTTTGTTCTTGACTTAAAGTACAAAGAGAAGCCACTGGGGTGTATAAACTGGACGTTTTATGCAGAAGTACAGCAATATTTTAGGCAAAGCAGCTCTCTTTTAATGTCTTTTGTAGAGCTGTAATGGAGTTGCTAGGCAACAAGCATCACCTACCTCTTCCTACACATGTGCACAAAAATTAGTGCAGTGCACCCACACAATCCCTTAAACACTCTGTTACTTTCAGCACACACAAACACGCTCACAAAACAGGACAGATTAAAACACATTCTGAGAAAAAGCTTCTTACATACCCACTTATTTTTCTGTCAAGTCCCTGTGGCACTACACAAAATCAAACAAACCCTCCAAACACTCCTCATAATGGCATGTTAGCATGCACGCAGGTTAATTTCTCAAGTACCATCGGCCAAGAGTGTTGGTGCAGAGCTGCGTCTCCTCAAGGGATCCACAGCCCACAGGTGAGTCTGCCTCTCCTCGTACGCTGATAGCTAATCTATTTCCCACAGCACTGCTGCCACGGCTAGAGAAGCCTCATTGATCATTCCCAAATTACAGAGGCAGCATACCCAGCATGCATCAGCTCTATACTGCTGAGATCCAGCGCTCTATCTCTGCATAAGGATTGTGTGGGTTTGCCATGGAGGCAGACTTCTGTGTAGGCTTGCACTACGTGATGAATGTTTACTCAGTTAAAAGCACACTGTGGCATGCGTAGTACATTTTACAAACCACTGCAACGATCTCCTTAAAGAGGGCCTCAGAGGAGCATGTTCAACATAGCAGCCTCGGTTAACATACACATATCCCTGATGAAAGAAGAAATGGGTTTTCTGGTATCAGCTGGGTTAAATGGTTTAGCTGGTCTCCCAGCCTAGTCTAATTGGCTTAGCTGGTCTCTGAGCCTGGCCTAGCTGGTATATGTTGGTTTAACTGATCTCCCAGCCTAGTCTAACTGGTTTAGACTGGACTCTGAACCTAGCCTAGCTGGTGAATGCTGGTTTAACTGGTCTCCCAGCCTAGTCTGACTGGTTTAGACTGGTCACTGAACCTGGCCTAGCTGGTGTAGGCCTAGTCTACCTGGTATCCCAGCCTAGTTTAACTGGTTTAGACTGACCTTTGAACCTGGTCTAGCTGGTTATGCTGCTTGGTTATGCTGGTTTAAATGGTCTCCCAGCCTAGTCTAACTGGTTTATCTGGTCTCTGAGCCTGGCCTAGCTGGTGTATACTGGTTTAATTGGTCTTTCAGACTGGCCTAGCTGGCGTATGTGGATTTAACTGGTCTCCCATCTCAGCCTAGCTGGTATATGATGGCTTAACTAGTCTCACAGCTTAGAGTGTCTTGTTTAGCTGGTATCTGTGCCTAGCCTAGCTGATGTATAGAGATTTAACTGGTCCCCCACTTTAACCTAACTGGTCTAAGCTGATTAAACTGGTCTCTCAGCTTAGTCTTACTGGTTTAGCTGATCTCTGTGCCTGGCATAGCTGGTGCATGCAGATTTAACTGATCTCCAAGCTTAACCTAGCTGGTGTAAGCTGATATAACTGGTATTCCAGCTTAACATAGGTTGCATATGAAGGTTAAACTGGTCTCCCAGTCTGGCCTAGCTGATGTATACTGATTTAACTGGTCTTTCATATGGTTTCCCATATGTTGGTTTAGCTGGTCGGCCACCTGACCATCAAGTGCCCAAAACCCCACTAAAACCACAGAAACAGACCAATGTAACCAGTTTTTTGTTTGTTTGTCTGTTTCAGCAGGGATAACAACCACCTGAGGCCTAAAATTGCTAAATGCTCCATAAATGGCAACCTTTAATCATGTAGTGATGTAACTGACTAGCTTTATTTTCCTAAAATTTTATGATCAGAATAGATTTTGTAATTCCTAAAAATTGTACACAAAATGACTGCAATATCAAATGAAAATATCAAATATCAAAAAAGCAAACACTACATATTTGATTCTGACTGTATGTGACAATCTGAATGGCCTCAACGCATCATTGCATCACAAGCACAAACCTTCTTAACAAACACACTACCCTTAAAGACCAAACATTTTTTATTATAGAACATCTGCTTTGTCAGTCTATTACAGCAGCATGCTCTGTCAAACAAGTAGACACTTCACTTCTGCCATGCTGTTCCACATACCAGTCCCAGTGTTGTGTCAGAGGACATGTGATTAGCTCAGCAGACTTTACAGCTCCTCTCTCAGGAGCTCTGCTGAGAACAGGTCGATTTTGGCCTGTCTAATTAATATTCATGAGCCTCTCTTCTGATTGGCCTGTTGTTTTCTGAGTGACGCACGGCCAGGCCAACCACAGGTAACTAGGGTCAGCCGACGTCATAGCACTAGCTGGAGGCAGCAAAACAAAGGGGAAACTGGAGGCGGACCATTCAAACCAGCGAAGATTCGGCTACATAAGGAGCTTAAAATATCATCTTGTTGTGATGTTGGGTACCAGAATCGACGTAATACTGACGCATATCTGCTGCCACTGCCAGACAAAAAAAACGACAACAGCTGTGGTTAAACGTGATAAAACGAGCAGACTGGACAGAAACGATCGTCAAAAATGCTCGCTTTTGCAGCGCACACTTCTTATCGGAAAAGGTTCAATAAAGTATTGTCTTTTGTTGTTATGGGCACGCTACAGATTTCTTGCCATGTCTGTTTCTTGCGTCTCACGACTATGTGTGTAAAACAACAAACTGACGATTTATATATAATCATTTGTAATCGTATATACATTGTTGTGATTAATTGTGGCTGGAACAGCAATAATGTAGCTGTAAAAATAGTTTCCTGCTGAAATTGAAATGTGTATATACATCTTCATCATGACTAGATGGACACGGTGAGTTTGTCTTTACAATACACACGTTAGATGTGGTCCACCTCATAGTAACAATCCTGTCAGATTGTCCATCCTTTGAGTGAGAGTGTATTGTTACAGGTCCGCCGATCTGGTTTCGTGGTTAAAGTTAACCTTTTTGACATGTTTCCGTGTTGTCATTGCTCAGCAAAAGCATGGACGCGATATTGTCTGGGGGTTTGGCAAAAGGAGAGTGGGACGGTGGGCGGTGCTCGGGGTGGTGACTGTGTAGTTCTGACGTCAACTTTTTACGGAAGTCACAACGGTTCGTGAAAAATCACAGCTACTTTATGCAGGCTGTGTGAATTTTACTGTGGACTGACTGTTTTGAAACTTTTATGGTAGTTAAATAGCCCCTAGACCTCAGTTATCATGAAAAAAGCCAGGAAATTTCTGTTTTGACAATATGGGACCTTTAAAGGCAACATAAACTTTTAATATAAAGTAAAACAACTTGCATCAATTAGCTACAGTCCTTCTCTCTATGAATGCTCAAACAAGACTCAAAGAAACTTACAGCCACTGAATTTTTTATTTTTTTTGTAGCATGACTTGTTTTTTCAGTAACAATGGTGAAATCTCCCCCAATAATATTTGTAAAATTTACATTTTATAATACTGATCACCAAGTGGAACTTAGCTGAACTTCAGAAGGCAAAAACCTGTTGTCTCCTGCAGGTCACAGATTGAAACTAGGGCGGCTCTCAGACAGGATGCGTGAAAACAGCCCAGAGTCTGACCAAATCTCCCCTCTCATTACACATGCTATGATGACTGAACTTTAGGGCTTTGTGGAGCGGAAATGAGTGTTGTTTACAGTAAAGGTTAGTGGTACTTTAAAGTGGTCTCTGGGATCTTTGCAGTTTGTCCCTGATTAAAGTGTTCTAATTAGAGTGAGGATGGCACAGGCGAGTCTGCACAGGCCTATCTCAGGCGCCTGATCCAGATTAATGAAAACGGTCTGTGACAGGCCCCAGGCCTAGCAAACAGCCTTTTTCCTCATTTAATTAACAACTTCCTCTTCCACTTCCTCTCTATGATCGCTCTTCACAAACACATTTTAACATCCTAATCCACATCTGGGCATCCAAATGTTGCTCTTCACTAGCTTTAGCCTTGTTTTTACATTCCCCTGATGCATTTGAACCTCTGCAGAATGCATGCACAGGTCATGCCAACAAAAGCACGTTTATACTTGATACATTCTGCCATTGCACCATTCCCCGAAACAGCAGGTGGCAGTGCAGAGAGAAATAAGAGAAATAAGTTTGTCAAACTTTACCAAAGGCCAGCATCCAAGGTTAGCAAAGTAAAAGCATAATGCAGGGAAGGAGACAAGAGGCTGTTTTTTTTTTGTTTTTGTTTTTTTGAATGGATGGATGTCAATGGAATTGGTGGGATTTAATAATTGATGCATTGGATTAGACTTCATTCATCATTATCCATTTTCATGAAAAAGTACCAATATTTTAATATACACTTCTGCCAACAAAGAATGTTAATTCAATATTATGCTAATTTTTTGACCAATACAAGTAATTCACTGGTCTTTATTTATATACAATAGGTAGACAAACACTGCTGCAAGCACTGTAATGATGTCAGTTTTTCAATGAAATTCATAGCAATTACAGCATTATTGTGCACACAGAGACATAATCATTTCTCAAAACTTTCTTTGCGTGACTCAAAGATATCTTCTTTGGCTAAAGAAACACCTCTATGGAGATACTCTTGGTATCAACCTGGCTTACTGTAAACTACAAACTGATTAATGTTTACTCAGGCACACCAGAGACAGCATGCTTGGATTTAGCGGCCAGGCTTGTAGCCAGTTTCTCTGCATGTTTAATGCATCAGTTTACTAATTAATTAACCCAGCTTGTTAAAATGTTAATAAGACCTTTTATAGAAGACGGTAAAGAGGCTTACGGTTATTTAGCCAGCAAGCAAGCTGACATTGATGCCCTGTGTACAAAGGCCATTTAAAAACATGGTGCAAGAGCCCATCCTATTTGTCCACATCTGTACCTGATTTAGGGGAGCTGTCCTGATCATAACAGTGTAGCTGAAGCTGGTTTGCAGCAGGTGGATATTGTGCCTGTGCTGACTGGACTCCAAAACGTCTCATTCCTTTGCCTTGCAGTAAGAAAGCCATTAGCAAGTGAATGAGAGAGGGTAAAAGCCATACTCTACAGCTCAGAAGCCTGGGTGGGCCCTGGGCTTGTCCGTCATGCTAACTTCTGCCATATTGTTTGTGTTGTGGTTTGCCCCTCAGAAAAGAACTTCCTATAAGCATCTGCTGCCTCCGTGCCCCCCACAGAGTCAGGGTCTCCTCGGGTCAGTGCCCCCACTACAAGACGCATTTCAGTGACTCTACAGCTCCTGACAACATGAATGTATGTTTAAATGCATGTGTGCCACAATTTTCATCAAATCTATGGAGATCTACACTGTTGTAAGTAAAGCTTCTTTATTTGCACCTATGGTTCCATGTAGAACCTTTAACATCCATGGACCTTTTCCACTGGACAAATTGTTCTTTATAGTGGAAAAAGGTTCTTTAGATTATTCAAATGTTCTTCACACTAAAGGTGCAGTCACATTAGTGACATTTTGGCAAAATTTTATGGGCAAAAAAAGGTCAATAGTGTAGTGATGTATGAAGCACTGCTCACACCAAAGTCACTTTAAATCCTGATCACATTAATTCCTGTTGAAATTACTGGATTTTGGCCGCAAAAAAAATTTGGAATGAAAAGGTAATGTGAAGGTAAATGTGTTCACATCTTACAGGAGCCCAAAGTTGTTCTTCTATGGCATCACTGCAAAAAAAAAAACATTTTGCAACCTTTATTTTTTAGAGTGTACATTGCTTTGGTTTATTAACTTACATTTACTTTTTCTGTTATAGTGATAGAAAAAATAAAACACAAATGTTACTGTTCCATTGTGTGCAAGCCATGAAATCTGACCCCATCCTTGCAAAAGGCCTAGTTCTGATCAAACCTCATATAAATTATTCATGTGTGTGTGGGAGTGGATGTGCAGTGTTTATGAACATACAGTAAGTCTGTACGAGGCTAGCTTGTTTGTGAGTTAGCCGACTGAGGTTATCTTTGTGTTTGTACCCTTTATGTTACTAAGGGATGCAGTCTCCATGGTTACAAAACAGCTCTGTGGATCTGAATCTTAAAAAATTAACCAATATGATGGTGTGATTTTACACTACTCATCCATATGTCAATCAAAGATCTCTGCTTCTTGTTTATCTAAAATACTTACGTAAAGATACTTAACCTCTTCTGACCATCCCTGACATTTCTGGTATAATGGTGCTTATTAACAAAATGAAAGATCTTATGCATGGATGTTAAATGGAGGAACATGGCTTCTCCCTGACCTTGTCTTATTGGTTCGAGGTACTCTATGATAGCACTGGCTTCACCCTCTTAATAATTAGTCAAAATAGCATCCCTGGTGAGTCTGCCTGTATGGAAGCTGAAATTCAGAATAGCATCATAATAAGATAAGAAAAATGGAAAATGGAGTGCAGCAAAACCACAGAGGCTTTCAGACAGCAGCTGGAGATAATGCCAATGTTTCCTCTCCTCTCAGACAGCCATTGAGCTAAAGAAAACAACCTGGGCTGATCTGAAGCGAGCTCTGCCTCAGCTAATGTAACTATCAGAGAGGAACTCAATTAGATATGTACAAATGACACGCATACAATAATCACATTAGAAATCTGCACTTGTCCTCAGCCAATAACAATGTTTCGCTGCTAGATTTGGCTGATCCTGCCAAGAGCTGTATAAATCTTGTCTCCTAGCAACTGCGTTTCAGTTTCGAGGTTATCATGTATAGGCTTGTTGTACTACCGTGTTAGTAGTAGTTCACCCAAACATTCTGTCTATAAGCTTCCCTTTCAAATGGACTACAAACGTAATATAAACAAAAAAAATATAGGTTTGAGGTCATTAACACTAAATACCATTGGTTCTTATGTTGTGTGACCAAACTTCTTGATGTCAAACATTTGATTTAACAGCTGCAGTGGAGGGGAATGAATAACAGCAAATTAATCAGTGAATAACTATGAGTGAATCTGTATATAACAGATGAAATTTTGGCTTATACTGATAAGGCAATAATTATTTTCATGTAGATAATAAATACTTTGTACACCATTCAAATTGTATACTATTTTGCCTAAGTGAATTCAAAATAAACATGAAAAATGCTACAAGTGATTTTTTGTTTTTATAGATTAACTTTAAGTGAACATTTGATGATGGCGAAGGTAATCTAAATGTTCTAAATCTAAAAATTCAGGAAATGAGTATTCACAATTAAACAGCCAATATTCTACAATATAAATAATGATAAAAAATATATCTAATATTGGCAGAAATCCAATATAATACAGATATACTGTGCATTTAAATTATCTTTGTTTCAGGGGGGAAAAATGAGAAAATATAGGTTTGGATTCACATGAGAGCAAGTAAATACAGAATAAAAATTTTGGGTTTGCAAAAAAAAAAGTGTTCACTTAAGAATCCATGATATTTGTTCCATCTACCACAAGTAAGATAAAAGGCTAGCCACTGAAAAGCAAAGAGAGCAAAATGAAAGAGAGGCACTCTAATACTAGAGCTTCTGACCTTTACCATGACATCCATAGGACTCAAACAGAGAGTTAAATAAGAAATCAATAGAATCTATCCATCAGCGAAAATTCCATCATTCTCCATTCCCAGTGCAAGAATCCTCAATTAAAAGACCCCAATCAGAGCTGATGACCTTGGAACTCCCACAGGGAAAATAAATGTATTGAAGAAGTTTAAAAGAGTGAATCACCCAAAAAAAAAAATTTCAGAAGAATTCAAGAATTGAGCATGAATAGATGAATGAAAGGAGGAATGATGTAAATACAACAAAGAAACAGCTACATGTTCAATATGTGAAGTCATACATACAGTGGTGTCACAAGCACGCTACTGAGGTCAGAAGGTCAATGTGTGGCCTCAAAAGATTTCCACTACTATTTGGCCTTTCTTTGCCCCGTCTTCACTCTCTCTAATAGGGTAAGTGAGTCTTTTGTTATTTCTGATGCCCATGAAAGAAGTGGGGAGGTGAGGAGGGACAGCAGCACCACTGGCAGCACAAAACGTCTCCAGTGTGCTCAGACAGCTGCCAGTTAGAGCAAGAAACCCACCACCTCATCCATCAGACAATCTTCTCAAACCATAAAAAAAGTAAAGTACGCAAAGTAATTCTAGGCAATCGGATTACTTCGAGAGAGTCAGTGACACACTGCTGGAAATATAAATCTCAACTGTTAAGGTAAACATCAGGAGGTTTTAAACTGCAAGTGCATACTAAAAAATTTGAGAGGAAAAATAAATTAATTTTACTAAATATATTTTCAGGACCGTCAAGTCAATGTGTTGAATGCAATATTGTTTTTATATTTGCAAATATATTTATTGTGAAGAGAGCTTTACAAATATACCTGAATACTGGGTAGAGAAAAAGAAGCACTTGTCAGCTTAATATAAAGTAAATATGTTCCATATATTTTATTAATAGGTTTTAGTTGTAATATAAAAGTTTATTATTTATTTTTGTATATAATATAAAAACAGCT
Organism: Sinocyclocheilus grahami; assembly: GCF_001515645.1. Classification (NCBI taxonomy): domain Eukaryota; kingdom Metazoa; phylum Chordata; class Actinopteri; order Cypriniformes; family Cyprinidae; genus Sinocyclocheilus; species Sinocyclocheilus grahami. The sequence continues at coordinate 1,398,383 of NW_015505306.1, read as the reverse complement.
GTATATTTTCTTATGCAAATATCCATTTATACCATGCACAAAGTGTTAAGTCTGATATTTCAGCAAAGGGCATTCTGGTTATCATATTTGAGAGTCCCTAAAACAAAATTTAAAAAAATAAAAAAATTAAAAAAAATTCTGTGTTGCCTTTGCAGTTTATAGACTCCTTTACATTTTGCTCTTTTGAGACAAATATGAAATACCTCACAAACCAACCACACTAATGCAATACATGTGAACAGGCAAATTTCTCCCCATATTTTAATCCTTATTTGTACTGTACTCTTTTCTTTTCATATTAAAAATATAATGCAATCATTTTTGTGAATTAGAATTTGTTTTTAATTAATTAATTTATTTAGCAATACAAATTTTATGCTTGCCCTGCGAGTAAGAATTGATTTCAAATCAGAGAAGCTGGAATCGTTAAAATCCTAACAATTCCCAGGCCAAATTAAAAGCATCTTATTCCCTTGGTAGCAGAGGAGCCTTTAGAGTGGATCACGCAGATGTTTATGGATGTTCACAGACTTTCACAGATACAAGCAGAGGTTCAATGCTCTGGTGACTGATATGATTAGAGTCACTTAAAAGCTCTGACATTTCAGGTACATAGCAGGCTTAAATAACACACAGACCCATTAGCACACACTACAATACACAAACGCACACACACAAATTCAATAAGTCGACAATAAGAAGCCATGAGTATGAGGTTTTTATGTGCTACTACATACACATGACATTCTTGGAAATATGCAAATACTGCCATTGTGAGCTCAAAAAAGCTCAAGAAATGCTGAGTCATTAGTAGTAGCCTGTCAGTCATAGGCAACGCAGCCCCCCAAATTACTACAGCAGATCATATTACTGCTGAATTAAGACTAGCTTAGAAACTTTGATCCAGCAGTTCTCCAGCTCCACAGAAGTTCTCTTAAGACTTCAGATAAAAGAGTGAAGAATTGAAGTGCAAATGAGTGTAGAATGTAACATGGATCAGGTGCGATGGAGCTCCTGTCAATCAAAGACAAGATGCCATGTGAGCACAGGCATCATTTACGGTGAGAATATGCTTTCTGTCAGTAGGCTACTATTATGGTCTCCAGCACTTAAAATAGTTTGTGGCAGGGATGTACTGTATCTAATACAGACAAAACCAATCTCCATCTGTTAAGCAGTGTGTGTGTTTAATGAATGGTCATCCAGTGCTAGAATGTTTGCATTTGTTATTCTTTTCTGAGTGGTCATGTCATTATCTGTTGCAAAAAGCATCCACAGCAATATGTTCTCTCCAGCACACAGTTCTCAGAAATGCACCTGCTATCCATTCAAGTGAAATCAAACAACAAAATGCAAACTCCTGATATACATCCGCTGATATACAGAACTATACTTCCCCAAAACAAAACGTTATATTAGGGCAGATTGGAACCCTATATACTTTAAGTGAAAATTCATCAAAAATTACAGTGCTCATGATAACTTTTGTTAACTCAACAGGTACAGGTAAATCCACTTCACCAGCTAATTACTCTTCAATAGCGATCTATAGAAATATACAGAGCTACCGCAAAAACTGAATTTCAAACAATTCTAAAGATGCGTACTTGTTTCTCTGATGCATAAGATCTAGACAGACTTGATCTCTGTACCAATGCACTTTATATGCTATCTATTTATCAACACAATAAAAGAACATGCTAAATTATTTGAGCATAATATTTCATTTGAGCATAATAATTCATAATTATAAGCTAAGCCCCACCCCCACCCCAATTTCAAGACATCACAACCAGCAACCAAACAATTTCCACAACTTTTCAAAACAAAGTGATGCTCATGTGTGAGAGATGCTGTGATCTCTAAGCTCTAAAGTACTTCATTTTATTTAACCAGTCAACGGGGATTTGAAGATAATTTCAGTTGATACTATTTTTATGTCCTGTTTTTATAGAAAAGCATGATGAAAGATTTAGAGGCTCCTTTTTTCTTTACAATGACATCCACAGTATTATTAAGAAGGTAAACAGTCGATTTTCTCCATGTTCACTTCAACCACACCTCAACAACATACAATGAAACAGCCTGCGAACATCTGCACGTTCTTCCCTTCGTCAACATTCATCCAAAGACACACATAATGGTGCACGTTCTGAGAGAACAAACTTGCGCAAGGCCTTCTTTGAACTCGTGCTGCTGATTCAGGGCAGTCTTGCCCTGCTATTAAGGGATACGCTCTGCGCTCATCTGATGACTAACCGTAGCCTCCAGTCAAACACAGGCCAATGTCAACTGTGTCAACAATCAAGAGCGCAACTCCTTATGCGCTTTAGTGAAGTATCACTCTTGTGACTGTTATTGAAAATGCCCAAGCTTAACATCATTGTCTCAAATAACACAGTCTTGTATACAAGAACCGTGCTCGAATTCCAAGTGGTAAATAAACAACAGACTGCTTTCCAATTCAAGGTAAACATCAACCTCATCCATCTCAATTTGCACCGCAGACAGAAGAGCTCTGTTGTGTGTAAACCAAGAGCATAGCAAAGAGATGTGATTGCATATTGCACAAACGCACAGCACCCATGTTACTGCAGTAAACAGCAGGCTATGTGTGTGTCAGAGTATTAGGAGCCTGGAGGAAAACGGTCAAATAAACTCTTCAAATGATCTTATCACACAGACCACCAAACATCACAAGATCAACTATTTAAGCGAAACACCACAGCTCACCCAGAAAGGATGGTAAACTTCTCCGCAACGCCAAGACATAACTGCTATCAAGCAATTTGGTGGCCACCACAATGGCTATAATAGCATGGAATAAGAGTATCTATTCTTCTTGATGTGTGTTGGGTTTCACCGAGGTTTTGTTATTGTTCTTCTTGGCTCATGATAAACGAAAAGGTTTGCTGGCTCTCACAGACATATCACAAGCTTCAAAGAGTTTGCAGTCTTTGAAAGTAAAGAGGACACTCTAGTTGTGAAAGGCCATGGCAGGTGGGGTTCTACAGCGCTGAGGGTCTCCATTTCTCTGGGTCATTCATGGCTTCAGCCTTAGTGTAATGAGATGAAATGCCGCAAACTCTGGATTATATTCCTGTATTGTTCATCTTACTCTCCTCCAGGCAAAGCAAATAGAGAGGGTGAAAGGAATAAAGACTGAAAGTGAGGCCTGAAATACGGGATTTCAATATTTACCAGAGTATTTCTGTCTCTTATATTTTATTTATTTGACAGGCAACTGATGAGATACACTCCTCGTAAGTTTCTCTAGGCATCAAAACAACTTCTTTCTGAAGTCATGTCCACTCACATGAGATGATGACTTCAGTCATTTCAGAAGTTTATTAAAAGCTGATTTACGGCACATGTAGCAAGTCACCTCATGGTGGCCAATGTGTTGCAATCATATGTGACAAGTTGAATGCTACTCATTTTATCTGTTATTGGACACAAAATATATAATTCTCCAATGGCATCAATAGCCAAAAACATTTACATTTGCGTGCTCCTACATTCACATCACAAGATGTCAGTATAAGACTAAATTGACTCAAAAATGACAAACAAAAATGTACTGATGCTGACTGTAATTTTAATTTGGGTATTTAAAGATTTTCATCTTTTAATGTTTTTGAAAGTCGTCTCTTATGCTCCCCATGCCTGCATTTAATTGATGAAATAATATACAGTAAAAAACAGTACTATTATAAATATTACTACAATTTAAAATAACCCCCTTTTATTTCAATATTTTTCTAAATGTAATTTATTCCTGTGATGGCAAAGCTGAATGTTCAGCCGTCATTACTCCAGTCTTCAGTGTCACATGATCCTTCAGAAATCATTCTAATATGCTGATTTGCTACTCAAGAAATATTAATGTTGAAAACAGTAGTGCTGTTTAATATTTTTGTGGAAACTGTCATTTTTTCAGGATTCTTTGATGAATAGAGAACAGCATTACAGTTCAAAAGAACAGCATTTATTTGGAAAATAATCTTTTGTAATACTAGAAATGTCTTTACTGTCACTTTTGATCAAATCAATGTGTCCTTGCTGAATAAAAGTATTAATTTTTCAAAAATAAATAAATAGCTTTTTTTATATATAATTAATTTATTTGTATTTATTTTATCCTAAGGTATTGTCCGCTGTTGTTAGCACTTACTTTAAAGCTGCAGTCTGTAAGTTGCCACTTTGTCGCCATCTCTGTTTGAAAACCAGGAATTGCAGCTGTGTGCGGAATTATCTAGCTTGCGTGGGTTGTGAGTCGGCGCGGTTCCAGCGCGGATGAATCTAATATTGTATGTGTAGCAGTCAGTCACCGCACCGGTGTAGATATTTACTGTACTTCGCAATCACAGATTCTAGCCTACGTCTTGGAATATGACCCAAATAAGAATTTTCACCAGATATTGCCATCTGAACAAGTAAGTAACATATCTGCCATGTTTGTTCTGACCAACTGAGGAAAAAAGCATTACCATAAATCTTGCTACCATTGGTGATTAAATCTAAAGATCGGTTAGCTCATATCACATCAAACCATGCAAATTATTATTGTTATACTTTATTCTCAAATGATTAATGTTAACTACATCAACATTGGTGACTATGAGTATAGTGTGTATAAGCGAGTAGATTTCAATTTCTGCACAGTCTAATCTAATTGTCATACTCTTCGAATTTCATATTAAGAAATTCTTTTAACCCAAAAAGCAAATTATGCTCCCTTCAAACTGGTTGTCTTTAAAATACAAATCTTGTGTAATCCCAGACTATCTGTAATCAGAAGCACATTTATAATTGGAATTTAATTTAATTTCATTCACATGTGTTTCATAAACACATAATCCTTTCTGGATTACAATCCACCATTAAAATGATACATTTAATTATTCTGGCTGCTGTGAGAAAAGGCTATAAACGATCTGCCACCTGCAGGATCCTCGCATGCGAAAGCCTAGTAACCGGGACAACTTCTTTATGTTTACAGACGTGAAGTAATGACGCAGTGCCATGCTCAAATTTCCCGCGAAAACCTACCCGTACCACTCAAATTAGAAAACATTATTATAAGCTAACCGTTGTGAATCAGGCTAAAGTAAGGCGATAGTTTTGAACACTAGCTGGTTATGTACTTGCTCACATATTGGTTTCGGATCATTTTTAACCAAAAAAAGTTATGGACTGCAGCTTTAAATACTATGAACACAATTGCTCTACTATCTATTGTTACTGTTCTTCTTTTTCTTTATGTAAAATGGCAAAATTAATAAAAAGATAATACAATAAATTAAATTAATTAATAAATTAGAACTTAATTTTACTGTCCCCAAACGTTTGAATGATAGTGTATTAAATATCCAAAATTTGCAGTATACAATACTGTGACTCATTTATTATAAAGAAGCAGCAAAATTCTTAAAATACTCAAAAATAAACAAGCAAATGATTGTCATCTAAAAATTCGAAAACAATGTTGTAATCCTGACCACTACTAATGAACCATGTGACTAACAATATATATTTTAAAGGAGTTTACTTTGGACATATGATTATGTTTGGCACCCTGGACATACACAAACACACACAATAATAATTTTATCATACAGAACATGGCCTTGAGTAACAAATGAGTAAAGTTGAGGTGCTTTGTTTAGCAGTGATCTCAAGCTGAGGGCACACAGTATTCTAACAGTGTCCTAAACAAACACACCCGAAAAAAGCATCAAAAGACAAAGGCTATGTCTTCCATGTTAAGAGTGTTTTTCCGAACCAGCTACTATAAGCATCAGGAAATTTTGTTGATGACTTGGTTTCTATTTTTGCTGTGTCTCACTGAAATCACCAAATTCATATAGTGCATATTAAAGGCAAATATGTTGACTGGCTATGTTTCTCATTTCACGTTCAGTGTTGACAGACAAATTACTTCTAGCTGGATGCTTGTCACATCTCGCCCGGCTAGAACACAGTGTAATGAGGGCACAGAAAGTGCACATTAGCATAGCATGTGTCAACAGCGCTACTACTGGAAAAGACTTGTGGGCAACCATCCTAAACACCACTGGAGGCCTTTTTTTAAACTAAACCTTCATCTTTTCCTCAGAGAATAATTTTTTCTTGGACCAATTAATCACGGTGAGTCCAGCTGGGAGATTACCTGTAACTCTTACATACTGCATCTGTTTTCTGGATCCTGTGAGGTGATTCTACCCTCCTTTGATGGAGATAATGCAATTAAATTAGCCAAGTTGGCAGCTCTGACAGAGCCTGGGCATTAATACAGCTCTGCGTCTGTCCTGCAGGGTTTGTTATTGATGTGTAAGCAAGAGTCAGGACTATTCTGATAAGAGAAAAACTGATGCTTCTCCACAAAATGCAAAAACAGAGAAACCGCAAAGTTATCTCTCTTTCTCTCTCAGCATGTGGGACACCCAGGTCACATAGAGCCTGTGGTTTTGAAGAAATTTCCTCATCATTGTAAATGCCAGTTCTGACAATAATAGCCTACACTCTGCTCTCTTATACTGAACAAACTCCAGTAATGAGCCAAGAGCCTGTGACACAGAGAACGATGAGACAGACAACACACTTCCATGAATTTTACAGTCTCTAAAGCTTAACATCACTGTGTCTCATTCACCTGGTAATTGTGTACAAGTTGTGTACTTGTGTACGAAGAAAAGGTTCTCATGGAAAATTACCCTCATTCTAATGCTGATGAATCTGGAACATACGTTTAAATAGCATAATATATAATTTCATTTTTGTAATAATGAAACATTTACATTTACTATAACTATAGTGCGTTGTGATTGGCCGAATAGCTCAAGCATGTGGTGGAAATGTTACGCAAATGCGCTGCACGCACTCGAATATTTACTTAACCACTGATTTCTAGTTGTGTCCTCTTTTGAAAGGCCAAACAAAGTAGTTTGGCTTTCGCAACGAAACACACAGCGTCTCCACGACGGCGGCGGCAGCAAACAAGACAAAGAAAAACATGAAATCGCATCATATGACCCCTTTAAAAATGTAACTTATTCCTGTGATGCAAAGCTGACTGTTCAGCATCATTACTCCAGTCTTCAGTGTCACATGATCCTTCAGAAATCATTCTAATATGCTGCTTTGCTGCTCAAAAAACATTTATTATTATTATTATTCATGTTGATAACAGTTGTGGGGCTTAATATTTTAGTGCAAACCATGTTTTTTAGGATTATTTGATGAATGGAAAGTTCAAAAGAACAGCATTTATTGAAATATTTATTGTCACTTTTAATCATTTTAATGTGTCCTTGTTAAATGTTAAGTATAAAGTATTTATACTAAATAAATAATTAATTTTATTACTTTACTATTGTATTACTTTTTTTGTTATTAATATAACACACAAATTCTACAATAACCCATTTCATGGCAAATTATATGCATTATATATTATGCTTAAACATATTTCATTTTCATGAAATATCTTTTAGAAATACTGTTGTTCCTATCATTTCACACATAGGTGGTTGGGCACATGAAAAACTCTGTGCTGTGTAGATTTCCTGCACCTCCTGTGTGTCCTGGTCATTCCAGCTCAGGCTAAAGTGGTTCTCATACCTCTTTATCTTTTTAACATGGGGAATTCAGTGTTTAGTGTTAAGTTTGCCTTAAAATCATACTGTACCCCGCAAGCCAGACTACTTAAACATCCATTCTAAACAAACCACCATTCACCGATCTCATCCAAAATTATCATCACAGCGACAAGTCAAATAAGGTGGGGTTGAGAATGTTGCACACAAACAAGTATGGGATGGTGGGCAAAGTAAACAAGACTCTTCACACAAAACAGTCTGCCAGCCCTCACCAGCACACAAAATCAGCCGTTGCAAGGCCGAGGCAGGCTGCTCTGTGAGAGTGCACATCTCAGTTAGTAAACAGCCTCCAGACTTAGTCTTTTTTCACTGCATTTACCAATGACGACTTACTGCACAACATATCACAGAGCTGAACAACACAGCCGCAGGAGCCCTCTCTTTTATTCTGAGTCTCAAAATACACTGCCTTCAGAGCATGATACTTCCTCGAGATAAATTTTCTTGAGGAAAAACAAATGGTTTTGCAGTAAATAATCCAGAATGCAGATCAAGAGGAAAGTTAAAGCAATGCATTTAATGGTTTAGGATTTCTGCCTAGGAATGTCACAGAGAACTGACGACAGTCACATTCAGAGCATGTGGAGACAGAGGCTGAATTCTATGCTACAATATATCAAGACTGGCTGAATTAAGAATACCATACTACTCTTAATATTTCTGCCATGAGTCTGCATCCACTTATATTACTGTTCAAAGGTTGTTTTATATATATATATACACTTTTATTCAGCAAGGGTGCATTAAATTGATCAAAAGTGAGAGTAACGACAATTATTTTTCAATTGTAATTATATTTCACAATATTACTTCTTTTAATCATATAACCTTGGTAAGAGACTGCTTTCAAAAGCATTTTTAAAAATCATACCGAATGGTAGTGTATGTGTACTTCCCTTCTACATGGTATGCAAAAGCTGAACATTAAATTAGTAAAATGCCCAAATAATCAATATTCCCAAAACAGTAGGTGACCAATACTCAGATGACCTACTGCATTCACTGTGTGTGTCACCACAGGACACTTTAAGATCCCATAATGCCAAGAGAGATGAGTAAGCTGTCAGATTTGTAAAGTCAAAAAACAAAAACAAAATGCTAGCCAAAGACTGCCGTTTTCAGGTATAAATGCAATAGATGCCAAAAGCTGTTCCTTTCGGTTAAAATGTACTTGTTTAACAACACACAAGTAAATTATTGACAAAATTGTCTGTTTTGGTCAAGGTTTTAGAGTCCCTTGTCAGTGATCAATTAAAAGATTGTTTAAACAATAAAAATGTTTTATCTGACTTCTAATCTGGTTTCAGAAAAAAGCATAGTACAACATCGGCAGCTTTTAAGGTTTTAAATGACTTTATTGAATCTATAGATAACAAGCAGCATTGTGCAGCCTTCTTTATTGACCTCTCTAAGGCATTTGATACAGTGGACCACACAGTGCTTAAGCACAGAGTGTGTAGGGCTGGACTTTCTGAACAAACTGTCAGCTGGTTTGATAATTATCTTACAGACAGAACTCAAGTGTGTGCAGGCGGAGGGTAACACCTCTCGCTATCTCAAAATAACAAAAGGCGTGCCTCAGGGGTCAGTCTTGGGGCCACTACTTTTTATTCTCTATATAAATGTAACATACTCCAAATTTAAAATCATGTGTATAATAAGATGTTTCATTTATTTGTGGATTTTATTTTCAAACACATTTAATGTAAAATGTTTCTGTGGTTGTGCTTAAATAATATATATATTGATACGATGATGTCTCATATTTAGCAAATGAGGACACTCTCCCTTTCAGGTTTCAGACAGGCAGAAGTGGGCTGAATATCTCAGATAGCTACACTACAGAGCCCTCATTTGTTTCCCTGCCTTAGCCTTGGCCTTAGCTGTTTTCTCCGGTTTTGATCTTCGCCTGTTTTCCTGGATTTCTCCCTTTAGCCTTGCCCCTGTGACTCTGTCTGCCAATCGTCGACCCACGCTAGCCCTAGGATTATTCTGGTGTCTTGCCCGCCATATACCTGTTTGCCACTGTTTAACCCTGCCTGTCTTATGACCATGTCTCTGTCTTCTCCAAATAAAGCTTTGCTTATGGATCCACACATCTCACGTCTTGTCAGCCCCGTTACAGAATAAGTCAAGTCACAGTTGATCTTCCTGAGTCGAGTCTAGTCACAGTTGATCGTCCTGAGTCAAATCGATTCACAGTTTATTCTCATGAGTCTGGTCAAGTCACAGCTGATCTTCAGGAGTCAAGTCCCAGTGGATCGTCATGAGTCAAGTCAAGTCACAACTGATCTTCATGAGTCACGTCCCGTCACAGCTGACCTTCTAGAGTCTAGCCATGTCTCAGCTATTCATCCAGATTCACTTCACGTCTCCGCTAGTCATCCAGATTCACGTCGCATCACAGCTGATCATCCAGAGTCATGTCACGTCCTATCTGTTGCACCCAGATTGTCGGGGTCGGTCCGTCGGTATCCCAGTCTGGTGTCCAGTGTGAGGGATGCACTGCTGGTGTCTGCACGCGCAGCTGGTATCCCCAGTAATATGTCTGGAAATGTATTCATACTACACACATGCATATTAATACATACTAACATGCATAATTAATAGTCATGTAGTAAGTTCTGCATTGAATACTATGAAAGTATAATAATTCATGGATGAGGTGATATGATACAACAAAAACAGATTTGCACATCCCATCATGGTCACCTCCAAGACTTACGAAAGCACAGCCTTGACATGTTTCACACACTGAGTAAACTCTATTAACAGCTTTGTTGCCTGAATCCTTAAGGCCTGTTTCCATGGAGCTATTGCCAAAATATCATCATATTTTTATTTGTGTGCAGGCACATTTCTTTGTAACTTAATAAAAATAATGTATCATACTGCTATGTCTGTTCTTTCCACAATTCACACTACAGCTATAATGAATGCTGGGTCAAATGAGGCTGTAATACTTATTTCATAGATCTATTACCCACCAGCAAATTACAGCCTATCTGTATCATTAATGCTCTCCTAATCAAAATCACAACTTCAAATTACTGAGGCCCGTGTGTGTGTGTGCATATGCAAGTGCTTAAGCGCTCTGTTTTTGTAGCAAAAGATTTATCTAACCTCATAATTCATAGTCAAGTTCTAGAGATAATGAACCATGCTTTATTAAACACTATGTGTTCTGAATAAGCAATATTTCACTGAATTTTCTGAATAACAATGACTGACTTTCTCATGCAATCTCACTGAATCAGCATCAGGCAGAGAGAGTAACCACTAAAGATGCTTACATCTTTTAATGACTTGGGATGGGGGAATGGAGTCTTCCGGTCATATTACACATTTAATTTGGTTTGATTATTTCTTCACTTAAAGGGATAGGTAACCAAACAATGAAAATTCTGTCATCGTTTACTCACCCTCATGTCGCTCTGTTTTTCAAAATGTAGGTCTGGACCAATCAAACACAATATATATTTTGCTAGCTAGATTTAACAAATACTCTGTAACACCCCTCTGTTAACAAGCCATATGAGGACCTATGGACCCTTCCACCTGAAATGCGTAACACCCCAGGAAGCCGAACAGGCCCCTGGTTCCATGGCAACCAACGCGGATATCACTGGGTTTATTGCCCAGAGGAATGTGAGCAGAGAGACTCTCACTGCATTTTCCATAGCAAGAGGCACAATGCACAGTAGAAATGGACTTTTCTACTAATTAATTCATAGGAAAACCTTTCTTTGAATGAACAGTGTATCCTTCAGGTCATTGTGTATATTATTGTCATCGTGTATTTTGTCTTTGAGATTGTATACTGTTTTATGCAGGCTTATGATCGAAACACTCACTCCTGTCAGCTTACATATATATATATAACCCTACCATGTTTAGTATCTATGAATTAGTATTCGGATGATCTAATTGAGAGGGTATATTGTATGTTTATACCTATGCAACATATTAAGTGTTCTAAGAATCTTTATTAGTTTGTGCATCCACACCCCTAGCGAATTACATTTGCAAATTACCATGCCCTCAAACAAAGGGTCGTAAAACCCTCCAGCAATTGCAACCTCCCGCTTGGAATTTCTGCCTTTCTCGTTGGACAAGCCCACCTTGAGAGGCGTGACTCTTCTGAGACATTAAAGGCCCCGCTCCAGGGACCTGCCCAGAGGTCGGTGGTTCAGTTAGATTCTAAGATGAAGACATGAGCTAGAACGCTTCTGCAACCCCCTAAGTACGTGCCAGGCTTCGGCCTTGTCTTTTCCATCCAACAAAATTCTTTGACTCAAACTGGTTCTTTTTCATCAACCAACTTCAGCAAAGGTCAACTGGAATCTTCAGATTACATCAAACCTCTCTTTCAGACAGATGAGAAGTGCAAGTATTCAAACTTAGTCTTATTAATTGATACATTAGGTATCATTTGCACCTTTTTACAAAGGTGTGTTTGAACTAAGAATCTGATGTTTCCCTCAGGTGTACATCTGCTGAATATGCAAATGGTTCCATAACTTCATTCCTTATTTCCTCTTTACTGCTTAAGCTTTAACACTTTCCTATACCAACTGTATGCGTGTTTGTGTGTGTGTGTGTGTATGTGTATGTTAGACCAGTTTATGTGT
>NW_015505306.1:1326811-1382869 GCF_001515645.1 Sinocyclocheilus grahami | reverse complement strand
ACTAAGAATCTGACGTTTCCCTCAGGTGTAGATCTGCTGAATATGCAAATGGTTCCATAACTTCATTCCTTATTTCCTCTTTACTGCTTAAGCTTTAACACTTTCCTATACCAACTGTATGCGTGTGTATGTGTGTGTGTGTATGTGTGTGTTAGACCAGTTTATGTGTTTATGTAGGATGTTAGACCAGTTTATGTGTTTATGTAGTATGTTAGACTAGTTTAAGTGTTTATGTAGTTAATAAAACCTTACTTGTATCACACTTGACGTGGTTCATTGTTTGCTCATAACTGGAGTCAGTTAATCATGCAGATTTATGCTACAAGCTTTTGTAGAATTGTACAGTAAGGAAGTTATTTCCCTTAACCAGGAAATTAACGTTCTTAGAATTGACAAGACAGTTGACCCTGAGAGGTCAAGTAAATATCTACAGCGGATCTAAATATTCATAATTAACTATAACTAGTTATGATTAATTATTCATATTTCCCCATGAGCTGATTCGTTACAAAAATATCTTAATTTGTGTTCCACAGAAAAAAAGAAAGTCATGTTTGGAATGACATTTTGGGTGAACTATCCCTTTAAGATCATTCTGAACTGCATGCAGGACTCTTTTTGCATCTAGCGCTACTTGCTGTGCTTCCCTGAAGTGCATATTAGCAGGATTTGGCTGGTTATGTGCAATCCGTCAGAATTATTTCAAAATTCTGACACTCAGTTTCCATTACAGAGCGCTCGACAAATGTCAGCAATGAGCCAACACCGCAGGTCATCCCGAGCAGATCCCATCCATCAGCAATCATAAATTCCATTAGTTGACAAGATATATAGACACTGAAACCTTATCCAAATTATTGTCATAATGAAAGCATCCTCTTAATGGGAATTGTGTTGGAAACATTCCTCTGAGTGTGCACAGATCTAGGGACAGGGCAGTCAACCAATCCAGTGCCAAAAAGAAAGCATTTTTTGAAAGCATACAATGAAAAAGCCCTCTCTGTGATGCCAACTGTTCTCTTTTCTTTTTTTTTTTACTGAGCTGCTTTGCACTCAGATGCTATGGGCCAAATCTACAAATCTTAAGTCTACAAATGCTAGCGACTGCCAGGGTAAATATAAAATCATCTCTGAACCAAGGTGGGCCTGCGGGACCACTTGTCAGCTACTTATAATTTCGTTCTTTCATCTTTACCCCTGCAGATTTGCCTCAATTCACACAGTGATTGTGATGCACACCATCTGGAGGTGACTCCTGCAGCGATTCATGAGCACTATGACGTTGCGGTGTGTGATGCACTTCAGTGCCAGGGAATCTCCACCATTACTTCACAACAGATGAAACCACTTGGATGAGCGTCAAAACCAACATTTTTTCCCCAACAAATTTAGTCACAATTTTTATATTTTGACTAATTATATTCAGTCAGTATTTTGCCATGTTCATTCATTTTAGTTCTTTTTATTTGGTCTACAGTATAAGAAAACAACTTTAGTTAACTAAAGTAGGTGCACTCCGATTGATCGGCTACCGATCACTTTTGGCCGATAATCGCTTTGGGAAGTCTGATCGGCGGTCTCTATAAAGGTTGATCTCATAAACCGATCTCAAGCTGACAACGTGCTGCTGTGAGAGGTTTGGCATGACATGCAGCGGCTCATGTCTCAATCTCTGTCCGGTGCGGGTAAAATGATTATAATGCTGTAGTTGAGGTACGATTCATATTTCTTTATTAAATAACTTACAAAGCAATTTGAAAACTTTCTGTGAGACCTAATTTAACAAACAGCGTGAGTGAATTCACCACACACTCTTTCTTTACCACTTAAAATTAGTGTTAAGCTAACCGAGCACATTTTATTGCTCTTTTGTTAGTTTGTCATTTGTAAGTCGCTTTGGATAAAAGCGTCTGCTAAATGACTAAATGTAAATGTAAAATGCACAAATGGCTTCAAATCAACACATCGCATCTGCACTATAAGCAAGCTGCATGCTGCACAGTCAACACAGGAATTGTCACTTGCACAATCAAGGCATTGTCACTAAAGTTTATAATTTGCATTTCTTTTTAAGTCTTGCCAGTGTTTAAACCATTCAGCACTCACGTATGAGGGGCCATACATGTGAAAGGAGAATGTAAGTGTGTGAGAGTGCCAGAATGAATTATGGCTTGTACGGCCCCTCATACTCGCGTGCAGACAGTGCGCTCAAGCACTCAAGTTGTAGTAACTCAATCAAATTGTCTTGTTAACTTTGGAAATTGGGTGGATTTCTAGTTCCCAGCATGCTTTGCATAGTACTGGATAAAGAGAGTGTATGTTGAAATTAAGTGTTATTTTTGTGAAGGGAAAGACCTATTATTGTTTAATGCTGTTATGTTTGACATTTAAAAAGCTTAAAATTAAGTTTTTATGGTTACCATTGTACTGAAGAGTAGACCACATGAAACACTACATTGACTCTATTAGCAATGACTGCGCTAATGCCAGTGATAAGTAACAGCTTACTTGTTCATTATACATGATAAGTTGCATATAGCATGTGCTATGATAGCTGTGGATTTGAACTGAAAAAAAGATCATATAAATTGGTTACAGGTCAACAAATCCATTAGTTGGAGCAATTTAAATTTTTTGAGTAATTAACTTAAAAATGTTTATGTTACAAAATATTAAGTTCTTCTAACTCAATGTAGTTTGTTGATTGAACATATTTGAACACATATTCATTAGAAGTTGTCATAACTCAAAAACATTTATGCAAACTGTTGCATAAAATGTTTTTTGTTGTTGAGCTAACACATTACTTTTTAGAGTGTACAGCTCACAAAGTCAGGCTTGCATTGTGTGTAAGCTATTGTGCAGCAATTTCCCCATTGTAAAAACAAAATTGCAAACTTTTAGGTGCGATAATTATATATTTTTGAAAAATGTCAAAAAATTGCCTCCACCTCTCAAATAAAAAAATTCCCCCCACAAGAGTCACCTATAGGGGAATTCCCCTCATTTTCAAAAATGAAATTCAGGCCCTGAATGAGTGTCTGATTGGAGCATCACAATAAATAATTCTACATGATAAAAAGATCGGTACCGGTGATCGTATCGGCAGATATTGCTTCCTGTGATCGACGATCGGTGATCGCCTACAAAAATCCTGATCGGTGCACCCTTAATCACTTAATACCTTAATCAATTAATGTAACCAAAAACATGTCAAACTTTAACAGATGAAACTTCAACCAAATTTTTTTAACATTCTGAAAAATGTATGAACGTTTCTTATTTTAAGAAATGTTGATTCTCTTGCCTGTTCAAAGAGAAATCAACTTGAAAGAGATCAACAAAAAAGTAAAACTGGTTTACATTCACATAAGCAAAAGAATATTCATGTTTTAACAAATTCCTGATGTACCTGAGACACCCTTTGTGTACCTGTTTCACTAAACTGCACATCTCTGCACTACAAATTTTGACATACACACTAACCTTTCCCCAGCCAGGATATTTTCCAAAAAAAAAAAAATTTCCTTTTACATTCCACAGAAGATGAATTTCAAATGGGTTGGGAACATAATGGAGACTAAATAATTACAGAAATTAAATTTATGAGTGAACTATCCATTTAAACTCACTTTCTGTCACAGAAGGAATAAACAAATCCAGAGTGAGTGAATTACAGGATGAAACACATGGATATATGGTGAAAACGACTCCCACTAAACAGTGCCACTAAAACCGCCCTACTCTTGAAACTCTTCCAAGGCCCTAATCTCCTCCAGCAGGGAGATTCGAGCTCCTATCCTTACTTGCTCTGGGAACACAAAGAGCTTTTTCCATGTGCCAGGAACCAAACTCCTTCCTGTCTATGATAGGGCTTCTTGCATTGTGCCGCACAGGATAGGGGGTCAGGACTACTCAAGCCCGCTCCCATTTTCCAAAAGCGCAGTTAGCCAGTGAAAATGGAATTGGGCCAACATTTGTATTGGAGGAAATGGCATACTGGACTGAGATTAAGGCGGTGGTCTTGCAGGATGGATACTGAGAGAGGAGGCTGAGCCTGTGGAGTAGCAGTAATGAGGACTCTGTGGTTTAAGGACTGGCAGGATAGATTAAGACCACTCATCCATGTAATGAAGTGCTATAGCGCTGCATCAGCAGACACTCAAACCCAGCTGATTAATCGATGTCTGGAAAGACTATAGAACATATATTCCTCAGGATGTTAACAATTAAGAAATCTAGTGTTTTACGAATCAAGTAAACTGTGTATAAAATCTGTCAATCAGTCAATCATCATAAACAACGTACAGTAACATCATATTTACTCTGGACACTAGGGGTACAGGGGCCAAAATTAGTGGTCGACCGATAATGTTTTTTTTGACAGCCGATGCCAATATCTTGGGAAGCAGGGTGGCCGATGGCCGATATAATTGTATTTATTTGAATTAATATTTAAGAAATTTGAAATCATTTGAAAATGGATTTAAGAATTAATTTATAAAATAAACATACTTAGTATGTCTCCCTTATCTAACACACCTGATTCCACTCATCAGCTCTTTAGTAGAGACTGCAAGAACTAAATTGGGTGTGTCTGATTAGGGAGACATACAAAATGTGCAGGGCAGGGGGTCCTCCAGGACAGGTTTGGGAACCACTGTTGTAATATATATTCCTTAGATTTTAGAAATGTTCCTCCACTCTCATTTGGGAATTTACTACAATGGCAAAAGCTGTTTTATATTAATTGTATGCTTTTCTAAGGTCAAAAAGTCTCGTGTGGGGGCCCTGGAATATTTCCTTAGTGGGGCCTTAAGGGCAAAAAGGTTGAGAACCACGTTATCTTCAGGAAATACACTGTATTTTAATGTTGTTTTTAAATCCTTTCCCGATCAAACTAAGATTAAGAGAGAGTTGGAGAACCTTTAAATAACTATACAGGGGCTTAACAGGTTCTTTGTATGGCAGCGGTGCTGTATAGCACCTTAACCACCTCAAAGAACCACTGAAGAACCATACTGGGCTTAGCAGGTTCTTTAAACGGTAGCAGTGCTATATAGCACCTCAACCACCTCAATGAACGCTGAAGAACCGAATTTTTTTGTGTGTAGAGTCAAAGGCTAGTAAAAGCACAGCATTCCCTTATCTTCTATTCTCCAGTGGACTCTTTGCAGCACAGCTCCCATCCACTGCAGTGTGTTCCAGCTCATAGACCCTGTCAAGCTCCTGAAGTGCCTCCACTTAAGCTTAACACTGCACTTTAGCTAGCAGCTGAAGCGGCGCTCTAAGATAGCACACACTGATAGCCTGATGTTGGTAAGGAGCTGGCAGTACTTTTCTAATCATATATTCATGCAGCGCTATCAGTGTGCCTTCTCATCTATCCAAACAAGGGCACTGACAATGAGACTATAACTGAAACTGGAAGCACAAGTTGCCACAATAACCCATTTTTGTAAGTCATCTCCATGGATTTAGGTCTCAGGGTGGGGTGAACAGACACACAATAAGATAATCAGAGTCAAAAGACCCACAAAAATATGAATGAGCGTGGGAATATAGTATTTCAATTGTTAGCTGTGAAACATTGTTAATAAAGGCAATGCCAGCAGTCGGCTCAAAACTCGGCAAGGTCATATTTGTTCAGTGTTTCTCATGGATATGTTTGTGTCTATCTAACACTAGCTTGCTATAGTCCGGAAGTGTACAACTGACCCCTGATTTGTGGTTTTGAAGGGACAGTCTACCTAAAATTAAAAATTCTGTCAGCATTTACCAGTCCAGATCTGATGACTTTCTATCTTCTTTATGGCAAAATAGGTGAATTTTTGAACAATATCTTGGTCACGTTCTTTCATACAAAGAAATTGAATGGGGGCTGTTATAAGCACCATAAAAGAATCATAAAAGTGTCCATATGACTGCAAGTCTTTTGAAGCCAAAAAGAAAAAAAATTTGTCGCTATTCAGTCCTCTTCTTTGTGCATTCATAAGCAGTAGTAAAGTGCGATTAGTCACTGAACATTCCTTTGAATCTGATCTTTTCAATTAATTGGTTGATTTAGTTCACAAAACTGGTCTTAATGATTCGTTCACAAATAGGGTTCTCGAGTTCACATTGCAACGTTTAACAGCCCACTGAAGGGGAAGATTATCAGTTTGGAATGACATGAGGGGAAGCAAATGACAGAATTTTCATGATTTTTTTAAACTATGAACTATTCCTTTAAAGTCACCATGGGATCAAAACTGACAATTGCTAATGGAATATTTTTCAATTGCTGATGGAATATTGTTAACGGAATATTGCATTGTTTATTATAAATAATTTATCCATGCAGCACGTTATTTTTTTTTTAGAAATATTTCAATCAAACATTATTTTCACTTTGCAATGATATATGTGACCCTGGACCACAAAACCTGTCTTAAGTCGCTGGGGTATATTTGTAGCAATAGCCAAAAATACATTGTATGGGTCAAAATTATTGATTTTTCTTTTATGCCACAAATCATTAGGACATTAAGTAAAGATCATGTTCCATGAAGATACTTTGCAAATTTCCTACTGTAAATATATCAAAACTTAATTTTTGATTAGTAATATGCATTGCTAAGAACTTCATTTGGACAAGTTTTAAAGGCGATTTTCTAAATATTTAGATTTTTTTGTACCCTCAGATTCCAGATTTTCAAATAGCTGTATCCAGGGGCGGTTTCTCCATTAGGGCGATTGGGCGACGCACCACCAAAGCGCGAAAGGGAGGGATTTTTTTTTCTTTCACATTCAACCACAGTGTGACGCCAGATTTCACTGTTTGTTCTACCTCTAAATAGTCCAATCAGCGTCGAGTCGTGTTTTGTGTAGTACCGCCCCTTTTTTGGTGATTTCTGTCAGACTAGGAATCACCCTGAGTGCTCTCATAGACTTCCATACAAAGATCATTTTTTTCGAACAGCAGGCACTGCAATGCAATCTCTATGAGTTCCGGGAGGGCTAGCACTAATGTGCTTTCATCGTCATGCGTAACCTTAACTTGTGCAAGGATTGGATAGAAAGGTGACATCAAATAATATTTAAAAACTATTTTGAATTTTAACAAGAAGAAAAAAATTTAAAACTACTTTAATATTTTTATCAAATGTGAAAAAAGAAAAGAAAAAACAGAGAGAGAAGGGGACAGCTACGCCAACTCAAATTCAGTTGTCAGTTGAACTTGATCGTCATCATGGCGAATGTTACCTCAGCACAGATTAATTCTATTGTGTCACTGAAAGAAATACCATTCAGTCATTGTAGCAATAAAAATAAATTGTCAATTAAAGAATTAGGACCACCAAGACCAAATTTAAACATCAAACATAAATCAACAAAGGGCGGGAAGTCGTATAAACAGGGATTTTCGAGGACGTGGTATGAGCAGAAAAAATGGCTAGCGGGCTGCGAAGTAGCTAAGTTAATGCTTTATTCTGCTACCCCTGCATTTTGTGCCATCCGGAGAGCGTGACGGACATCGCATGGACAACTACAGGTGTAATGTAATACAAGTGAGCAATGTGATGTAAGTAAGCAGTGTAATGTAAGGAAGCAATGTAATATAAGTGAGTAATGTGATATAAGTGAGCAGTGTAATACAAATGAGCTGTGTAATATAAGTGAGTAATGTTGTAAATGAGCAGTGTAATATAAGTGAGTTGTGTAAATAGTGATTTATGGGACTTCAATTATTATTAAACTTAAATTGAAGTAAAACGTTTTTTGGAAAACCACATTCGCATGAGAATTGTGTTAACGCATGTAGAAACATAAGGAGAGCAAGAGATTGATTGTTAGAGTCAGTTTATTTTTAAATTAATACTATAGTAGTTCAGTTTCCTTTACATCTTTAACTAGCCGTTAATTTATCAATTGAATGGGTGACCTATCCTCATTAATCATGCAAACATTTGCCCCCCCCCCCCCCCCGAGAGAATTGGCAGGAGCCACTGGCTGTATCTCGGCCAAATATTGTCCTATCATAACAAACGATACATCAATGGAAAGCTTATTTATGGCTTTGAGATGGTGTATAAATCTCAATTTCAAAAATTTACCCTTATGACTGGTTTTGTGGTCCAGGGTCACATATCTTCTTTTTTCTCATTCGAGAAGCTGTTTCACTCAGATTTGTCGCAATAGGGATGAAAAGACAATCGCAACTATCGTTACATGCAGATATTAAACATGTGAGACTAAAAGCAATCTTTGTTGAAAGCAAGTTCATTTACAGTTTCAACAAAAAATGTAAAGTATAATTTTGTGCTGGAAGGATTTTTCTACCCACACATCACTGCAGGATGAAGGCATCTGTTTAAAATAGAGAGGAGAGAGAGATAGCAAGCGATAAGGAAATCATGGATGGGCACATCAGATCCCCAGGACAAGGCATCTGTTATACAGAGCTGCTTCTAACTGACGCCGTAGTCTGGAGGAATGTATGCCCAACTCCCTGCAGTATACATCAAACTTTATCACTGCCACAGAGCTGAACGAGACAAAAATATATGAGAATCCCCATAGCAGACAGCCACATGAGCGATGGGCAACTTTTATCTTCATCCTGGGCATCCCAATACGAGTGTTCTCTGCCCCTAATCTCTGCCAGGACCACTCTCACAGTGTGGCACCTGTAAACCCTGGCACCATCTGCCTGCTCTCTGCTGCCCTGTTGGGCACCATTAGCACACACACAGGAGAAGCAGCCTGATCTTTGAACCAATCTCATTACGGCAGCGAACAGCCCATCAGTTCAGTAGTGTAGTGCTATGATTGCTGGGAAACAGCCTCAACCTGCAGAGCCTGATGAGATGTGAGATAACATACAGTCACCGGGTCAGTCATCATGAAACTAATCCTCAGTAATAGTCGGTTGCAGATTATAATCCATGGTGCGGAAATCCACAATCATGATAAGCACTTTTCTCAATGGACAACTCATGTACAATGATGCAAAGTTAATATGACACAAGGGTTAAATAGCAGAGCTTCCAACCTACATCCTTGTTATCACTGCATTACATTCAGGAACAGTCATTTGTATTTTGAATTGAAGATCGTTCACGTCAAGGCAGTTTATTTTTTAAGTATTATTTATAAACATATAGTTTTTCTAATATTTTAATCACTTTTTTATATTTTTCATTTTCTTTTTAATATTAGTTTAATTTTTAGTAATGTATGTTTTAGTTTTTATTTGTTTCTAGTTGGTCATTTTAGCACTTCTTAAACTTAAAACTTTCATTTAATTTACAATGTCCATCTAATATTTATACTTTAGTTTATTTAAGCATCATTTAAATTAACAAAAATGTTTTAATAGTTTCATAATAGGCAAATAACCCTGCACCAGAGGCAATAATTACGACAATAAAGTTAATTATCGTTCTAATTCTATGAGAGTAAGTCCACACCGCAATACAACATCACAGAGGAACAATATCATTGGAATCGCTTTCAGAACAATTTTTTTCCAACTGATGAGCTATAAAACATTGACAATCAGAATCCAACTGACTTTAAAGAGCTCAAGCATTAATGTCAATGTCACTTTATTTATTAAGCACTATTTAAAACAACAACTGTTGACCAATGTGCTGTATATAGCATTACATTAAACAAAAATGTGAGAAATAAAACCAATAACATAGCACTGCATCAACGATTAAAAGCTATGGCAAACAAATAAGACTTCATTAGAGTGGCAGACAACAAAACTGCAGTGTATGCTTAGAAGCATAATGTTTGATAATATACATATTGTTAGATCATACAGTTATCGTTCTTGGTGTGAACAGGCCTTATAAGGCCTGTTCTACTTAAGAAAAGCGAGTAAACATAACTGATTTTTACAAATTTGTTGAATTTACTTAATTACACTGTGTTATGTGAACTTTCAGGTGGATGCAATAGTTAAACTAAACAACTTTAGTAAACAGTATTTAAGAGCATCTAGTTTGTTGGATTAAATCCCACTATGTGCCCTAATAACTCTAGACCAGTAGGTGGCGGAAGTGCACCAATAGGAGGCGGAAGGTTGGTTTAAACAAAGCATCACCAGAAGAAGACAACTAACTGAACTTCAGAGTCAGATCGTATTTGAAATGTGGCCGCAAGATTAGGTAAGTTTTTGGTGATCTCCTTATAAACTATATTGTCACAGTGTGTGCTATCGTTTTTGAGGAAAAGAAAAGGCAAGATTTTATTCGTTTTTACTGACGAGCATTAATTTCTGATGAAATCCAAGAGCTTTCTGCATAGACAGCAACACAACTACCACGTTCAAGACCCAGAAAGAAAGAAAGGACATCGTTCACGAGAGTACCACGACGCATGCGTGTGATGCTCTGACGTAGAACACGCATGCACTGTGCCTTGTTTACAAGCATTCTCAGATTTCATCACAAATATCTTCATTTGTGTTCCGAAGATGAATGAAGGTCTTACTGGTTTGGAATGACATGAGAGAGTAATTAATGACAGAATTTTAATTTTTTTGTGAACCCTTTTTATAATGTGAATAAAGAAAATATAAATTAGGTAACATGGAGTCTGACAATTTAGATGAAGGAAGAGTAAAGGAAACAACACAAAGAGGAAAAGTCAGAAAGGAAGGACAGAAAAGAATAAAGGTAAGTGAAAAATATAAAAATCAAAAAGGAGGTTTGAAAGTAATAAAGAAAATCTAGATTTACAAGGTGTCATAAAAGGGATGTTGATGTTTTTTTTTATTTTATTTATTTCCTGAGTGCAGTATGTGCAATTTTTCTTAGTGTTAAATTGTTGATTTGATAGCATGCCTAAAAAATAATGACTTGGAGTAACATTGTTTTAAACAAATAAATGCCCTATTGTTGTGCTAACAATCTGTTTTCTGTCTTTGTATTAACAACTTTAAGTTTTGAGTACAGCTTACTTGAATTTTAAGGCAATCTGTTTCCACACATTTGTCTAGTAATGTGAACAAAGCAGACTTGTTAAGAGAACTGTTTTGTTTGAGTTCTGTGCACTAAGCTTAACTTACATCTCTAAGTTGCCGGAACTTGTCAAATTGAGTTAGCAACACTCAAGTTTTCTGGTAACCTATACATATACACAAGTTACCTATACAAAGTTACAGTAAGTTTTATTAACTCAAAAATGATAAACTAATTTGCTTGAGAAATTTGAGGCAATCAGTTTCCACAGGTTTTCCTAGTAAGTTCAACTCATTACTTTTTACAGTGTAAGGAAACTTAAATCTTATAAGTCACTCAGTTCTCCATGAATAAAATGTACCACAATTGTTTGGCAAAGTCAAGTATTATAAGCCACAATGTAGCCACATACAGTATAGAAACATGCATTTTTACAAAATAAGATGTATTATGACCACCATAAACGCAATCATAATAGATGAATCTGTGGAAAAACAGCAATGATTCCACAGAAACAGAAAGCTCTGTTTTATGACTAGCAGAGGATCAGCCGTGTATTTCATCAGTCTCAGTACTGAATAGAACCGATGGAGCTCTTGGTGCTGATTCTTTTAAACACTCCTAAGAATCAGCCTGACAGGAGATTATATCTAAAAGGGGAGTTGACACTGACAGTGATTTGCAAAGATAAAGTGTCTGGACAGCATTTCTGGTGAAACAAGCAACAATGAACTTTATGCAAATGAGCAGTGGCACAATAAATACGGCGACTTCTAATGGCAGTGCAGAATGATACAGTTAGATACTGTACCATGGTACAGTGACGAGATTTAATTAGTGTAAACAGGCTTCAGTTGTTAAACAACAAAATGTAGACAGTCTCCATGATACTTTTTTAAACCTTCAACATCAGACAACACAAAGAAAATGGTCTTCGTGCAAACATCCTACGGATTTTTCTCATCAAAGCATCTACAAGCCCTTTCCTTATTGTGGAAACAATGACAGTAGAATAACTCTTTGAATTTAAGACAAATATATGTGCCAAGAACATGCCGTTCTGAGCAGATTAAAAATGGATCTTAAAGGGCATTCCAAACTTTTTACAATAAAGTTCAATTACATCCATTATTACAGTAAAGCTTTTTCTAAGGTCTGTGCACGGTGAGATAAGACAAAAAGGTAGAATGAAAAGAAAAACTAGAATATTAATGGAAAATCTGACTATATTGTAAAAATATTCATTGCCTTTTCAAGCCATGTGGACTCATCAAATGGAAAAGCTTGGGGAAATGTGTTTTTATCCCCTCTGCTTGATAGTGATGTGATACATGACATCAGGAATCCATTAGAAAATTCATTATCACTGAAAGGCAAAGAAAACGGTTCAGAGTTGAAACCTTTGCCTTGCGTGTGACTAATTTAACACAAAGTGCGAGTTATGATTTATTAAAAGCGGGCCTGAGTGGAGAGAATTAATTCACAGACTAGATTGGATTGAAATAACTTGGAGCTACACTGGGAGGAAGATTAATGTCACGGGGGGCTGAAACGTCTATTTCCCTAACAGACTGGGTCCGTGGCTCAGACAAATGCCTGACTCCACTTGCCCCCTCTGGGAAAGTGTGATCTGTTGAGCAGCAAAAGATTTATTTAAGAGGAAAATCATATAAATGAAACAATCCTACAATTGGGAGCTAGGAAAACAGGGACGACACTCTTGGAAAATGTGTGGGACACTGTTTTGACAATATGTCTGAAGTTCTGTAAGAAAAATATTATGCTCCCTGAACACGCCCACCTGTTCTGAACTTTCATAGCATAACGTAATATTTGGCATTTCTCCTATAATGCAATATGGCAAACCCATCTTCACTATTTTTTCTTTTGCATGGCGGTAAAGTGAATTTAGGCATCACAACATTATATTGTGAATATATATAAGATTTTAAATGTTTTTGAAAGAAGTCTAAAATAGTATTGCAATTTAAAATAACTCTTCTATTTGAATATATTTTTAAATGTAATTTATTGCTGTGATGGCATTTTCAGCATCATTACTCCAGTCTTCAGTATCACATGATCCTTCAGAAATCATTCTGATATGCTTATTTGTTGCTCAAGAAACATTTCTTATTATTATCCATGTTAAAAAAAATTTTTTTTTTTCAGGATTGTTTAATGAATAGAAAGCTCAAAAGATGTGTTTATATATGGTACCAATTTATTGTGCATCCTTATATTGTGCAAATGTCCTCCCCAATTTTATTGGCTGTTACACCCCTGTGATCACATATCCAGCCAGATCTCCTCATGCACACTCCAGACGGGAACTTTAATCATGCCTGAGTCTGTAAGGATCAGATAGATTCAGGTTTGCTGGATATGCGATCTGTTCATCTGTTGTAGCCTGGCAGATATGGCCTCCAGACAGAGACAGCTGCACTCTTTCTCAGCAGGCAGCTTCTCCACACAGCTGCCTGTCGGTCAGCTCACCCCAGTCCAACATCTGGATGTGAAGATCCTCAATATCTTTTTCGCATTTGGCTCCCAAACTCAGGAATAGCCTTCCTGATAAAGTTCGGGGTTCAGGATTTACACTAGGATTTACACAAGCTTCAGTCTGGATTCAGAACACTTGAGAAGAGATGATACCAACCCCTCAGAGGACCTCAGATGATGCCAACCATGAAACAACATACAGAACTACCACATTTTGCTATACGTTTGATTGCATCATATAATAATTGATTTGATTTTTCCGTACATCTCTGCCATATGTACATTAACTGACAGTCACCACTGATAAGCTACCACTAAATATTGTAGAAACTTAATTTGCTGTAAAGTTGCTTTGCAATGATTTGTATCGTGAAAAGCGCTGTACAAATAAACTTGAATTGAATTGAATTGAATTGAATATCAATCAAGATTAGGGATGCACGATATTATCGGATCAATATCAGAATCGGCCGATAATGCCTTTAAATATAAAAGTTGCTTTGCAATGATTTGTATCGTGAAAAGCGCTGTACAAATAAACTTGAATTGAATTGAATTGAATATCAATCAAGATTAGGGATGCACGATATTATCGGATCAATATCGGAATCGGCCGATAATGCCTTTAAATATATATATCGGCATCAGCCCGATATGAAAAATTATGCGATATGTCTTGCCGATAAGAGAAATACATTAACTCACATGTGCTCAGGGTGTGCTAGCGATTAGATCACGTCAGCATTGTGGCTCATTCTTGAAGCAAAGTTTTGCCTTAATGGGGATTAGAGTCACTGTTTTGGATCGCTGCATTTAAACTGAGAAAGCAAGTACAGAATAAATGACGCCGTTCAGTGTATGTTAGAGTCAACAGTAATAGCACGAGCAGTGGCAGCAGTGGCAGCCTCCCCTGGGTCCTAACGCCCGCTCAGTAAAGAGTTTTAATTCCATAGCGGGCACGGTTGGCCTACTTCTAATAAAATGAAAGCAAAACACACAAATAATATTTACACTGTGTTTCTGATTAAATAAAGCAGTAATTGATGCCATAAAATCATGAGTATGTTTTGATTTAAAGGTCAGAAGCTATAGCTTTCATGAAAAAAATAAAAATCACAAACATGACAATTAAATTAAATAATGTTATATATACTAATTTATTCATTAATGTGTAATATGTTATATTTGTAAACAAATTATGAGCTCTAAAAGATTTTCAGATTTTTTACAATTCTTTTGCTTTAGACCATCTACAAATGTTAAATCATAAAATAAAATGTTAAGGTTACCACTGCATCTTTCTGAAAAAAAAATACAGTGATTAATATATAGTTTATTTATAGTTATTTTCAAATCTTCAATGTACTGTAATTTTAAAATAACTTTATTATTGTTTATTTAATTCTAACAAATAAGTTCTTGTTAAAAACTAACCAAAATGAAAAATAATTATATATCGGTATCGGCCAAAATGAGTTGAAAATTATTGGCATATCGGATATCGTCAAAAATCCAATATCGTGCATCCCTAATCAAGATTCAAAATTTTCCGTACCATCAGATTTACTGAGTCACTCTTAGTAAGTCACTCATTAAATCACTTTATTTGCGGTTATATTTGTAAACAAATTATGAGCTCTAAAAGATTTTCAGATTTTTTACAATTCTTTTGCTTTAGACCATCTACAAATGTTAAATCATAAAATAAAATGTTAAGGTTACCACTGCATCTTTCTGAAAAAAAATACAGTGATTAATATATAGTTTATTTATAGTTATTTTCAAATCTTCAATGTACTGTAATTTTAAAATAACTTTATTATTGTTTATTTAATTCTAACAAATAAGTTCTTGTTAAAAACTAACCAAAATGAAAAATAATTATATATCGGTATCGGCCAAAATGAGTTGAAAATTATTGGCATATCGGATATCGGCAAAAATCCAATATCGTGCATCCCTAATCAAGATTCAAAATTTTCCGTACCATCAGATTTACTGAGTCACTCTTAGTCAGTCACTCATTAAATCACTTTATTTGCGGTGAGGATTATGATGAATGACTGCTGCAGTGGCCTTCATTAGAAACTTACACTACTAAGAACATGCATGTGTATTCATGTGCACTTTCCAAAGGTTTAGCAAAAATGGTGTTTCTGAGGTGATGGAATGGAATATATTTCAGATATTTTATGAGGAAAAAATAAGGATTAACATAAAAAATTTACTGGATTGTAAAAAAAATGTTTTCAATAATAATACTTTAATATATATATATATCTTATGAAATTAAAACAAATTACAGAAAAACATTACACCATTTCAAAGTATTCATAACCATGTGTGCTTTAGTGCATTTAAAGTTGCATTTATGCAATTTCTCAAAATACAATTTCAATGATCAATTCAGTTTCAATTTTCAGGGGATGTTCTTTAGCACTTCAGCATATAAGAAATGACAAAACACACAGTCCACTATCCAGCCTCCATCTCTGTCCACCCACCTCCACTACACTCACGACTCCATTGTGTGAGGTTACATAACCGCTGTCAGCCTTCATCCCCTGTTTCTCTTCACACCTCTCATTGAAGTTCACAATAGCACAAGGTTTTATAGACTTTCAAAACTGTACAAGGGCATTTTTCAACCCTTTAATTATCCATTTTTAAATATAAGAATACTACGGGTTCATCATCAAAACTGCAATTAGACACTTGAGGCTATTATAACAAAATGTAAACCGAATGAATGTGCACTGTGCTGGGGAGTCTGATCAAAGTGATAGTGATAATGATAAGCACATTTATACATACCACAGTAGTGCAGGAACATGCAGAGAGGAATCAGCAACAGTTAATGTGCTTAAGATTTCTGTTGCCCCCTCTACCTTCAGGATTATGTGGGTCAGGTCCTCAGATTAAGGTCATGCGTTGTAAATGCTCCAGGGGACCAAGGCAAAAACAGGACAATGGGTGGTTGACAATCTCTTAGTGAACTATTATTGTATTACACATACTGATACAGCTAACTGATACCTGATAAGTGATACCTGATTTTTGTTTAACGGGTACAACTTTTTAAATCAAGGTTCTCTATGTTAACATTAATTCAATAGTTAATGCATCATGAAATAACAAATGATATTAAAACTATAAATGTACAATTCTTTCAAAGCATTTATTAATCTTGTTTAATGTTCATTTCAACATATACTGATGCATTTGAAGTAGTATCATTTAACATGAATGCATTATGAACAAACATGAATTAACAACGAACAACAGTAAGTTAACATTAACCTAGACTAAT
The DNA here is from genome assembly GCF_001515645.1 of Sinocyclocheilus grahami. NCBI lineage: Eukaryota > Metazoa > Chordata > Actinopteri > Cypriniformes > Cyprinidae > Sinocyclocheilus > Sinocyclocheilus grahami. The sequence goes on along the minus strand of NW_015505306.1, from coordinate 1,366,102 downwards.
AAATGCTTTAAAAAACGTTGTTTACTGTTAGTTTATGATATCTAATGCATTAACTAATGTTAACAAATTGAGCCTCAATGTAAAATGTTAGAAAGAAAACATTTCACATACTAATTTCCAGTTATTAGGCTACTAAAATTAACACTGTTGATGTTTTACTTTTGAAAACATGTTTTGAATATTACACCAAATATTATTTAATTACACTATAAAAGAATAACTAAATAAGAAACTTCATCCAGCATAAATCTACAGGTCTTGGCATTTTGATGTCCTTCAGAGATGGTTTATTGTTTTTTTTTTTTTTATATATATATATATATATATATATTTTTGGTGTGCGTGTTTTGAATACAAGAAAATTAAGACATTTTTTAATCATGTGTAATTGTCTTTAATTTAACTTATGATGACATATGGCTTAGTTTCCGATAAATTACCAAAAATCTTCACTACAGACACAATTTTCACACCTAACCAGTTGTTCCACTATTCCTGTATTGACCCAATTGTTTTTACATTATTTCATTTTAAAATTAGGATTTCATTACTATTTTTTTTAAGTTTGAACAGAGAAAACATCATGGAGGATCACTGCAAATTAGTATTTTCATGCTTTGAGTACTTACTGATCTCGGATTTTGTTATATAATCTTTGGACATTTAATGGATCATGTCGTGTCATGTCAACCACCCACATTCCATTTACACTTGTCCTGAATGGTCACACAGATGTCAGATATCTCCATGAATACCCACTGCAGAGGATTTCCAACCAACCTGACTAACCTGTTGAGCTCTGAGCTTATAAATATGCAGAAGAAAAACTTCCAACCACATCCTACCCATTTCAACAGTATCATTACTTTGGTGAGCTGAGAGTCATCCATCAATCTAGCACTTCGCACCTACGGTTCATTTTTTCACCAGATTTATTTCACTCCAAAACACCAGAATCAAGCCGGCAGAGGAAAGCAGGGTGAGCGAGGCCTACAAGTTTTTTCTCCTTAGGGACTCCATATGTTTCGACTGCTAAAATAGCTCAGCTCTAATTGCTGCTGGGATATGTGAACAGGTTGTAGAGGTGGAGAACGGATAGCACATCCCGTCATGTCTTCATCAGTATGGAGTCATGCTCTGCAATGTTCCACTCGCTTCATTCTAATGAAACTAATCAGCAATTTACGGCAATCAGATATACTGTATTCCAGATGTTCTTTCTGTAGGCTTCTGCAGCGAATGCTTGCAGAAAAGGTGAAGAATGTGCTGAATACGTGGAAAAATGCTGTGTAGATATCGTCTGGATACACTCTTTCCAATTCACCCTCCCTCTGGGCTCATATACACACTTACACCTCAGAATGCAGACCTCAGTACTGCAGATAAATGGACAGAAAAACAGGTTCAACCCCACTGAGAAATAAACACCTCCATGTGAGACATCTGCACGAGAGTCATGCTCACCACTAAAATCCCCTACACTCTTAAAAATAAAGGTGCTTCAAACGATGCTATAGAAGAACCATTTTTGGTTCCACAAAGAACCATTCAGTCAAAGGTTCTTTAAAGAACCATCTCTTGCTTACCTTTTTATAATCTGAAGAACCTTCTTTCACCACAAAGAACCATTTGTGAAACAGAAAGGTTCTTCAGATGTTAAAGGTTCTTTATGGAACCATTTAGACAAAAAGTTTCTTCTATGGCATCGTGAAGCACCTTTATTTTTAAGAGTGTAGAGGTGGCCAACCATCCAGTGAGATGTGAAAGTTTAGTTATGTCAGAGTAACTGATGTCTTTCCACTGTGTCTTATTTCTGCTTCCCTTGCTTTCCCTCCCAGCACACTTTCCTCTTTTCTTTCTCTCTCTCTGCGACTCACTTAAAGCCATCTGGACTATAATTCAATCATCACAGTAAGCAGTGGAAGTAATGATTACTTGGATTTAGGCATGGGACGATAACCGGTTTCAAGGTATACCGTGGTTTGGAAAAGTCACGGTTTCAAAACCACAAAAATTTTCCGTTATACCGTTTCTGCGGTATGCGCAGTTTTTTTACGTGTTGTCAAAGACGGAAAGTGCAGGACTCCCTCAGTTGTGTGCAGCGAAGAGCGTAGCGAGTCCATAGACTGTATAAAAACATGGACGTAGTGTCCGTGACGTTACCCGCAGAGCGTTTTTGAAGCCCAAAGTGGGCGGAGCGGGCCGTCGCCATCTTGGCTTGGCGTCACCATGCGTCACTCCCGGATAATCGAAAATGGGCAAAGAGGCGGGAGCAGGTTGCTGAAACCACGCCCACCTAGCTCGACGGTGGTGACAGCAGCAGCAATCCACCTGTCACTCAAGTGGCCACGCCCTTATTTATGCAGTAAGGCTTAACATAATTTAAACGGATGAGTTATAAAAAAAATTCACCCCCCTCATAGTTGTCATGAAGGGCAAAATTAGCTATATAGACCAAAATAGACCAAAAACTGGTTATTTTTTAACCAGGCTGTAAACATGTTTTTTTCTGCTGTAAAGTTGGGCATTTTAACATGGGGAGTCTATGGGATTGACTCCCTTTTGCAGCCAGCCTCTAGCGGCCAGTCGATGAATTGCAGTTTTAGTCACTTCCTTGTTGGCTTCAAGAGAGAGAGCGGGAGGTTGCCACTTGAGCGAGTCACACGACCCCTGCGAGCAATCAGTGAGAGTCACCTGTGTGTGGGATGGCCGAAGGAGATGAATCCCTGGAACTTTTTCCCCCGTCGAAAAAGACGATGTCTGTTGTATGGGAATTTTTCGGGTAACGTAGACTAACCATGTTCCGTACAGATGACGTTTTAGCGCCGATCGCTAAATAAATACTTCCAAGTCGAACATAAACTATATATCTGTGTCATCTTCATTTCTCCCTCTTTCCCCCCCGATCAGGACAGAGCCCCCCCCGCCGTTTGTTTCAGTGTTGAAATAAATACTATTTGGCTTGCTACCGAGGCAGATAACATGGCTAATTAACTAGCTAACGTCAACTAGTTTCCTCCCTCACGTTACTTCACAGAGCGAGGAATAGCAGTCTAAAGTACGTACTGTAGCCTACTTTTCTGCGATTTAGTACAATAATTAAATTTAGCTGGTATCACGTGACGTCTATACTTTTAAGCCTCCTGCCATTGGTTGCATCTGTTCAAAATCACGCATTTAAAAAAAAAAAAAACTTTGCCACTGAGTGTTGTACGGAGAGTATAGCACGTGTGTGTGTGTGTGTGTGTGTGACACTCGCGCTCTCTCTTTCCTTATGTGTGTATGCGCACACATCCTCGTACCTCACCGCTCCAAACTTAATCCGGGAAAGGGGAACATTCCTGCATCATAACTTGGGACTGAAAGATGAATGTGTAAAAAGCGAGCATGTCTCCAAAAACCTTGTTGAGCTGCAGGTTTATGCATGCATTTTTTTAATAAATTTTTTTATTTTATTTTTTACAGAAATTATGTTTTGATTATATTTTTGATTATTGAGCTGCAGGTTTAGGCTCACTTAAGTGACTGCATTTTTTTTTATTTATAGGGATTTTTTTTTTTTAAGAAAATCATTTATGTTCTTCTGATTATTGTTGAGCTGCAGGTTTAGGCTCACTTAAGTGACTGCATTTTTTTTTATTTATAGGGATTTTTTTTTTTTAAGAAAATCATTTATGTTCTTCTGATTATTGTTGAGCTGCAGGTTTAGGCTCACTTAAGTGACTGCATTTAATTAAGAAGAATTTAATTATTTATTCTAATTATTTAGCCTGACATGTTTACTGTTCCAACATGTTCTATATGTTTCTTAAAAATAAAATGTTCAGTGGGAAAAAAAGTTGTTTTTTTACCCAGACATTTAAAAATAACATATTTTAGAGCTGTAATTGCAATACCGTGAAACCGTGATATTTTTGTCTAAGGTTATCATACCGTCAGAATCTCATACCGGCCCATGCCTACTTGGATTAGCTACAGGGCTCCAAGCCACTGTCTTAATATCGACTGGCAGTGAGTGCAAATATGAACTCGGCCAGCAGCTTCGTTTCACTTTTTGGGGGAAGTTTTATGATGTTTTCTGAACTCCCCTCATCATACTGCCAATATTTACAAGATACATGCTATTTTAAGACAGACAGATCGATCATCATTTGCAATGTGGCAATATTGTACATAAATAAATACTGAGTACAGAAGTATGCACTACCATGTGCACACATGGATAACAGCATACAAAACTCACAAATTAACAAACAATTTTAGATTTAAAACCTCTGAACATTACAACCAAGTAACAACAAAATAAACCAGCAAATAGTATACAAATGCAACTGCATAATTTATGCCACAATGCATGCTGGGAACCTAAGCACCAGCACAGGACACCAAACTATTAGAATCAATCTTTAAATGTGTTATTGAGAAATGGAAGATTACTATAATGAATACAGAGAATATGGAAGATTACTATAATGAATACAGAGATAATAATTGTAATTCTACATCACAGTGCTGCTATATTTTCTGCTCTTGTTCAATAAGAGGTCATTTAATTGTAAGGAAATGAAATGCTGTACTAATATAAATGTACTAGTACCAGCTAGAAATACACTGTAAATTAATACTAAAATGTTTACAAAAGTATAAAGGAATGAATATCTGCCGTCTTCTGTCAATGTTTCTATGTTTAAGAATCATTAGAATTTCCAGAGTATATACCAAAATGTTCTCAAAGCCAAACGGTCTTGCTACCAGCCACTTGATTGTTCAAAGCTATAGTCAATATTATCTTGAACGAATAAGCTTTGGTTTTATCATAATAGGATTTTTGTACAAAACAAATGCAGGTGCCATATTTCAGTCGATTGACCAAAACTTTGTTACAGATCTCAGACAGCATCCAGCACAACCAATCACTGTCAAGCATGAGACTGCAGTTGCTGTGACGGGAACTAATTGGCTTCTGGGTAGCTTTGTGTTTCCAATACAGAGGTAGAGCTTTAAATAATATCCAACCAACACTTTCACAAAGGTGTATCACTCTCTGTTTGAAGAAGCTGATGCATTGGTTTTGTGTGAAATGCATTAACTTGTCTGTAAAGCTCTACTGCGTTTCATGAATATATGAACACAGATTTTCATAAAGGTAGCTCTCAAAACACCTATATTCTTCATAATATAAGTGAAATGACTTACAATAATCAACCATGTCCTGAAATAACCAACTATAAAAGCCATAATACTCCAAGATTATAATCACAGTCAGTGTTTTTTCCCCCACAGAGCAGCCTCACACATATTCAGTGGCAAAAAGTTGTCATAGTTTACAGCATAAATGTACGTGTTGCTTCGGTGGCACAAAGACAAGTGATGAAGCTCACTGGCAGCTCATTCCCCTCTATTCCATTGTGAAAGTGCAGTGATGTGGATGCACCTCATGCTCGTTCACCCCATCATTACAGGGGGCAGTGTTTAGCCGAGCAGGAGTGTGCTGCTGCCACACTGGAGAACAGGCAAAGGGGGGAAAGGAGACGAGCGCCGAGACAGAGCCTGGTGCTCAGAAGAGCATTGTCATGGCCGTGGCTCTCTGCCTTGAGCCCCCGGGGTTATTTTAATCCGAACACGCTTGACGCAGACAGGCATGCAAGACAAAGAAACCTCAGTCGAGCTGTTGTGTGAGATGCTGTTGATAATGTCACAGATGTGGTGGAGGAGAGACCAGATAGAAAGCAGACCAGCACAATAAATTCTGAAGTGCAGCCACCTCAGTTTGTGGTATTCAAAGCAGAACATCAATGAGAAGCTCAATCCAGGTGGGCATATGAATGTTCACACTTGCTTTTCAACTGAATATATGAAACTGCCAAGCAAATCAGGGTCTCACTGGGGGATTCTTGTTCCTCACCATGTCAGGCAGATGATTTTTTCCCCCCATTTCTCAATTACAAAAATATTTCATGTTTACCAGACAGCTGTGTCTAGAATTTTCTGCCTCTTGAAAGACATTCATTTCCAAAACAAGCTCATTAATGTTCATATAATTATCATGCACAAACAGCATTCATTAACATCTGAATGCCCCTTTACGGTGAAAACATCAGGATAACTTGCACATTGCAAATCAAGTGAATAACTCAGAACTTAAAAAAAAAAAACAAATCGTGATAAACAATCGTGAATTCAAACAGATGTGATGTTCATCAGGATCGGTTGTGTTCCATAATCACATGACAAGTCGGGAACACCACAGTATCCAACACTGGGAACCCTCTTTCCTGCTGAAAAAGACCAGCTCGGTCCAGTAATGAATTTCCATACTGGTCTAACTGGTGGACCACCAAAACCAAGATGTTCACCAAGATAACTGACCTTGATGGTAAAGCTAGTTAAGAAGCTTGATGAGGACATCAGCACCCAAAACAACATTTTTTTGGTCTTTTCAACAGCTTGAGTGAAATCCTGAACATCTCTAGCCATAATTAAAGAGTAGGGCAAGTGTTTGCCCTCTCAACTGAAAGAAGATCCACCTACTCACGATCTCTCTTGCCTCTATCAGCCATAACATGGCAAGCAATAATGTAAAACACAGTATCCAACACTGGGAACCCTCTTTCCTGCTGAAAAAGACCAGCTCGGTCCAGTAATGAATTTCCATACTGGTCTAACTGGTGGACCACCAAAACCAAGATGTTCACCAAGATAACTGACCTTGATGGTAAAGCTAGTTAAGAAGCTTGATGAGGACATCAGCACCCAAAACAACATTTTTTGGTCTTTTCAACAGCTTGAGTGAAATCCTGAACATCTCTAGCCATAATTAAAGAGTAGGGCAAGTGTTTGCCCTCTCAACTGAAAGAAGATCCACCTACTCACGATCTCTCTTGCCTCTATCAGCCATAACATGGCAAGCAATAATGTAAACGCTTTTTTATAATCAAGCAAAACCTACTTGCTTTCCCAGGTTTGGGCCTCTGCAGGAGCTTCTGCACCGTCATCAGGTCCTCAGTCTTCACCGCTTGAAGTAATTCCTGATCTTTCCCCATCGTTATTTATTTTACATCCAAAGCATCCTCTGATTGTGTGTGTAGTGTTGCCCAGAGAGCTCCTCTGCGGATCCTCCCTCTTGCGATGGAGCTGCAGGGCGCGATGATGATGATGATGATGATGATGCACTGGCGGAAGGATGCTCGAATACTATAGAGCTGGTGCAACTGGCTCCTATGAATCACAACAGATGTTCTTATTCCGATGTCGAGAAGATAATATTAGCACCACTGTGACGGACTTGCGATTAACGCATCGGTGATGGATCGGATCTTCAGTCTGTTGTGATGGCCAAAACTGAACAGTATGTTCTAGAAAACCATCATCAGATCAATCACGTTTTGGTGGCGTGAGCGGAGTTGATGCGATGCATTCAAATATGCTAAATCAATGCATCTTTAAATTCCCACGAGTGTTTTTTCCTGGGATCCGTGAGGCTGTGCTGAAGACGCATCAGTCGGCGGTGCCATCGCTCCGTAGTAGCCTACTCGCGCCGTTATTTTCTGTGCTGCGATGGGTCCACACAAGGACCGTGCAATGTGCATTTCCCCAGCCTCGGATTGGGCTGACATTGCTGTGGTAAATGGCTCCGCTTCATCCAGAGGGCGGTCCCAAAGTGTAGGAACACCCCCCTATTCCAGTGCTGACAGCCACATGCTACGGGACATCATAGCACATGCTGCTGAAAACAGCCTTGTCCCGTAGCTGGCACTTTTGTTTTGTACCCACCGGCCAAAAGTGGATGGCACCAGATCAAAAACATAACTCACCTGAGCACTATACAGAAACCCGTTTAACTTTAGACCTTGAAACGAACTTGTATTTTTTATGCTATTAGTAATTATTTTTAATGAGTAAATAATCTCACTAGTAGCCTATGCAATGAATTAGTCACTACGGCGGTGCCATCGCTCCGTAGTAGCCTACTCGCGCCGTTATTTTCTGTGCTGCGATGGGTCCACACAAGGACCGTGCAATGTGCATTTCCCCAGCCTCGGATTGGGCTGACATTGCTGTGGTAAATGGCTCCGCTTCATCCAGAGGGCGGTCCCAAAGTGTAGGAACACCCCCCTATTCCAGTGCTGACAGCCACATGCTACGGGACATCATAGCACATGCTGCTGAAAACAGCCTTGTCCAGCCTTACCCACCGGCCAAAAGTGGATGGCACCAGATCAAAAACATAACTCACCTGAGCACTATACAGAAACCCGTTTAACTTTAGACCTTGAAACGAACTTGTATTTTTTATGCTATTAGTAATTATTTTTAATGAGTAAATAATCTCACTAGTAGCCTATGCAATGAATTAGTCACTAATAGCCTACTTCCTTACTAATAGTGCAACAGTGGCAACTATCCATTGTCAAACATTGGTAAATTGTCACTAGTAACAAATATTAACAAAATGAAATTATAAAGTAGCCATTTACATGTGCATAAAGCAAATAACAAATTACATAAGAAATGTTACCAACAACATTAAATACTATTTTCTTATAAATACATGCTTATAACAAATCAGTCACATGTGGAAGAATTAGTAAAAGAATAATGATTAATATGCAATGAAAAACTATTAGTGATTAATTAACAGTCTCTATTGGATTAAGTAGTATCTAATGAATAAATACTACACTGAGTAGATATTTAAAATGTTGGTTAATAAAATATATTAGACACTATTAGAAAATATTAAAAAGTATTAGTCACTATTTGATTACTAGTACTACTAATAATAAAAATAATAACTACTAGTAACATAAAATACATACTAGTTAGTTCAAATAATTTTTTTCCCAATTTATCTCCATGGATGCTGGAAGATTAATTTCCAAGTGCAAGATTGAGCATTTCAGACCTGCACTGTCTAGGATGCTACTGATTTATGGTATTTTCCTTGGTTCTGTTTTTCTTACCAGTTTAAAAAAGGACCTAAATTAACACTTGCAGTTTTGTTTTTCTTACCTCTCAAATCCAGCAAATGCTGTCAGTTCTTCAGTTTGATGGAGACTGAAGATTACAAATTAGGGTACAAAAAGAGCTTGGCTGCATGAAGCCTACAAAACAAAACTGTTCCCTGAATGTCTGGTCAGAGTTATTGTCTTACTACATGGGGTTTCTTTCAGATTCTTATATCCAAGTCAAAGCACAATGACCCTCTTTCAGAGCAAAATCCAGTCTTGACTGTCATGTTCTATTCACGGCTAATTAACACTAAATTTACCACTTCAAAATATCTTATATCTTTGTGTTCCACAAAAGCAAAAGTCATATAGGTGATGTAAGAGAAAGTAAATTTTGACAACTGAACTGAGAAAAAAAAACTTCTAAACAAGTCCATATAATGTTTCATCTTCAAAAGTGAACTCTCAAAATCCTTTGTAGCTCTGATCTGAATCAGTCTGATTATTAATAGTAATATCCAATCCCAGAATGTTCTGTAGCACACTGTATGGGATCAGATTCCCGTCTCTAAAGTATTGCAGTCACGGATAAAAAAAATAACAAGCGTGAAATTTAAAATTTAAAAACGCAAGTAAAAATATTAATATTTAAATTTTGTGCAATATGATTTTTTTTTCACGTTTTGATTCATGCTTATTTTTTTTTTTTATGTGTTATTAATTTTTCTGATTTACGCTTATTATTTTTCTATCCGTGACCATTGTTTGCTATACTGAAAACATTGCTTTCATTTTTAAATCTTGTGCAATATATTTTTACTTGCGTTTTTAAATTTTGTTTTCACGCTTGTTATTTTTTTTATCCGTGACTGCAATACTTTAGACGGGAATCTGATCCCATACCACTGGTTTAGTAGTAATCAATTAGCAACAACACAAGATATGAAATCTTTGCGAAAACATTTAACAAACAGATGACAAACTAATGATATGAAAAGTGATCTGTTGCATTCGTGTTTTAACTCTAACATTGATTCGCCCTAATCATCACCATCATTAATACCTGCACATCCTTCATCCAGACATTACTGACCATGTACTGACCATGTACTGACCATGTACAACATCTGTTGACTGTGATCCAGCGCCATCCAGTGTTACATAATAGAAAATCCGTTCTAAAATGCCATACCACACTTGAAGACCTCTAGTGTTCACTGCGTACATTACAATTCAGTTTTCTTTTCAATTCATTTTTTTTGCAGAGAATGCAGTGAATGGGTGGAGACAGGCCTCTTGTGGCTACCACCCTTTCTAAAGACGCTGTATTCAACTCCGATGAAAAGTGAGAATATCATATTTCATGTAGTCTCACACCCTTTTCTGACAGTTCTGAAAGCTTATAGCAGACAGATTTTTCAGCAACAATTGAAATAATATTAAATAAGTAAAATAATAAGTGCTTAATTCCTATATTCTTGTGCAATAAATATTCCAAAACATAATAAAGGATTAAACTATAAATTACGTTTTTTTTCACAGCCAGCTTTGCAAGAGGAAGAATATTTAGGAGAAATATCCCAGCATCAAGCACTGTTAGTCATGCGGACTACAGGTGAACTGCATATCATAGGAGTGATATTTTACATTTGCCTAAAGAATACATATGATGTTCATGTTACTTCATAAGTGATAAAGGGTATTTAGCTTGCTGTACGCAAAGGAAGGGCTCAAGGATGAAGCTCAACTCAATCTCCAATTTACCGCCTATGAGACTACTAAATAGATGAAGATAGCTTCTGTATATAGGGCAGAATATCTTAAAGGAGTGAGGATGGAGGAGAAATGCCAGAAGGACTGTTGCTTAAGTGAGCCAAGCAGCAGCTTATATATATATAGGTTGATTAGATGATTAAATAAGCGGCTCCTTCTGAACCCTAGAAGAATTTGAGAGGCAAACATACTGTAATAGAAGGGCTTTGTACTTCAAGCGGTACAATTTCATATCATAAAATACCATCCATTTCATGAGTCATCACAAAATAACACTGTATGAGTATGTATAATTGGCTTTCATTGCCCACACAAAGCAGCTACTTAACATCAGCATAGTAAACACATACCCTGACTGTAGCCAACTAATCAACAACAAAAATAATCACCAGCACAGCAAATTATTACACACTTTACTCTAACATTAAACTGCCACTGAAACCCCCATATGAATTATTAATTATATATGTCTCTTAATTATATAATACTCTCTTTTCAGGTCAGGTAGGCAATAATCTTATAAATTAATATAGAAAATATATAAATAATATTTTAAACATTTTTTAAAACGATAAGTTTGCGTGCGAAACTCTAGATAGTATATTTTGCAATAAATAACTAGGCACTATAATCTCTGTATCTAAACAGTCTACTCTCATATTCCACAGTATTCCGCTTTGTGACAACGTTGTTTGTAGATGTTCGTTCTGAAAGTCTTGGCCTTTTTATACTGTTCATAAATAGTAAACATCTGCAAGGTAATCGCTCTCATTTTACGATTAACACAAAGTTACCTTCACTTGTTGTTTGACGCCAAAGGACCTGACGCCTTCATGCGCTTTGGGTTTTTAACAAACGATGGGGCGGGGTCAAGAGAGGTTTAATCATCTGATTGGCTAGAGCTGGCTGCAGACAGGAGGAAAACACAGCACTGCGGCATCTGATTGGATGACAGGTTTGTATCAAAGTGAAAATATGTGCTTTGAGCTCTTTACTGTTGCCGGGGCGTCAATGGCGGAACTCCGGAGCAGAAGTTAATATGACACAAGCTAGGATCGCGTAAGGTAATACAACAAAAAACGCTTAATAATAGCATATGTTTTTGTTACAGTTTATTTTTCATTGCTATGTTAGAGATGTTGTCTTTTCGTGAGCAGGTTTATAGGTGGAGCAGTTTGAAGAGCTTACTGTAAAGCTCTGATGAGTTAAAGTGATGGGGTGTTGGTGTGGCGGTCCTCATACAGTAGAAGAGCCTCGTGAACTGCTGCTTTTTGAGTTTGAAAATAATTGCTAAACATTTGAGATGTTTTTCATAGCTGATGTTGATATTTACTATGTGTGCTGCTCTTCTGTCATCTGCCTTTCGTTTCTACCGTTTTTGGACATGTATAAACATGTTGAGTGTGCACGGTGCATCATCATGGCCCTTAAGAGAATTACTGCACTTTACATAGCTGTCCTGTTATGCTTGGATTGGACGTTTTTAGGTAAGAGCATACGTGTAAAGATGATGGGCAGCAGAATGCAAAAGACCTCTGATAGTTTATAAACACTTCTGTTTGTTTAAATGCATCTTATTTACTTCATCTTAATAGAAGGGCCCTTTAAACCGTGGCCCTTATCAGTGAACGGTCACCGATTGTGAAGTAGGACACATGATCCTCAGATCAGAGACATCTCACTCTGGAATTCCCAACATTGTCTTTTGGCAGCAGGTCTTTTTTTTTTTTGCCATTGAATCTAGGTCATTCGTGTCCCTGTGAAAGTTAGCCAGTCCTCCGCTGTACTCCCTGATGGATTCACTTGTGGGAAAGGATTCTGCAAGAATAATAGATAATGTAATTGCTTGTTTTAATGCTCTTTGCCTAGATTACTAACCCCAGTCTGGATGAGATCCCTGCTGCTAAATCAGAGGATTAGACTGTGATTTTGGAGAACCCCTCCCTTTGCCTTGATCATGAATTGTCAAAATTTACTAAATATGCCACTGTTGCAACTCATAACATTTTTTTGGGCATTGATCATAAGGTAGATGTTTGTGGAAACTCACAGGCTTGTTGGTGCAGGTCACATTTTGTAATTAAGTTTTCTCTCACATAGGTGTATAGATGAAAGGGTGCTTTTGAGAGTTAAACATATATAGGTTAATTCTCTACTCTGTGCACTAAGGTCAGCACCTTTAAACAAGGGTAAACTGAATAACTTGCTGCCGATCCACCTGTACGGTATTTGAGTTCATTTACACGTATAAACAAAAAGGCATCTGTTCTCTCCTGCACAATGACACCAGTGTTATACAGGCACTATTGTACAGAAGTTGAGTTGTAGCTTTGGTTCAGGGTAGTATCTATGGGTAGGTTCAGTCATGCTTGTGAATTTAAGCCACATGGGCACATGTAAGAAAAGTGCAGTTGCTTTCATTTTATCTTCAACGGAAGTGGTTTCATTGTAGCATGCAAGCCTTAAAGGAGATCGCCTGATCAGTAAAGACGTGAGAGCTGTTTATTAACATACATTTTGGTGCGAATATGTTTTTGCTTCAAGATCCATATTTTACATCAAGTGGTGACCCAACACAGTACCTGATTTGTTTATTGTACAAAAGTAAACAAAAATGTTAACTTATTAATATTACCATGATCTGCAAAATTATGAGCTGAGTTTGCTGAATCAGACAATTAACTTCTTAAATGCATAAACAACAGCAGAAATGTGATCTACCAGCCTAAAGGCCTATTCAGACCAAGAATAATAACTATAACAATAAATATATTCGCATCCACACCAAAGCATGACAACGGTCTGTGTATTATTTTTGGGTTGTTCACAGATTTTTTTTGTCTAAACTAGCACAAACAGGCACAGCAGTTTGTTGAGTGTCACACAGACTGATGCCATCCTATCAAAAACCGTGGCTCACACTGTTGTGCTGCTCTTTGACTCACGGCTTCTATTTAGTTGTATGAGTTTATAGCACAGTTCAGGTCTTGTTTTTGATACATGTAGTCTTCAGGCCAGTGATTCATTTCCATGACTCCAGTGACTTTTGCACTGCTACAACAGTTGACATGGCTGTGGTTTCTCAATGTTATAGTGTATATATTTCTTTTAGTCATAAGTATACACAACTGTATCATTCTCTTGTGCTAAACTTCAACAGATAAGGCTGTGAACGCGTTGTTATGATTCAAAACACGCTTCCTCACATCCACATGATGTGGAAATGATGGCCTGATGGTTTCATAAAGTTGCTGTTAAATTTGTTATGAGCATGAAGAACAGACTCTGTTTTTTGGCCTGTGTGGAATTTCATGCTCTTGTTATTATTAGTTTAGCTTTGTTAGCATGACATTTTCTGAAAATGCCCTTTCTCTCGAATGCTTTCTAACCCCATAAATGATAAATCCAGTCAAAGTAAAAGTTATCTCTATCAATGGGAATGTTTTCCTACACTTTACCTTGATATTTGTGATTTGGCAGAGGTCAACAAGGATGTCAATAGAGGCAGAGGCGTTGCTGCAGGAGGCGAAGGAGAGCATTGAAGCAGCCCAAAACTACAGAAGCGAGCTACAGCAGAGACTGCATGGACTCAGCCAGGCACGCAAACAGGTACGGCTGTGACTCTCTGCACTGCTACTGAAAGAATAAATAGGTTTCCAACAACAAGCAATGTGTCAGTCCACACAGAAACTGCTGTACTGCTGTGCAACGTGACACAATAACAGCCAATCAGAATATATTCTAATTGGATATATAGTAAAATACTACAATATATGGTAGTATTTTAAAACAATATTTCACAGTGGGCGGGGCAACAAATCAGGGTTGGCCAAAACTCAGAATTTAAGAATTGGCTATTTTTCAACTCATAAGTTGGAGTTTAATTTAATTGGTGACACTTCATAGAAAGTTGAATTGGAATTTGAGTGAACATCTACATCTTTATTAGCTGAATTATAATTTGATGAAATTCAACAGGTAATCTAGGAAATTTTATGTTGTTCAACCTTGGTCTATAAAAGTAAAAGTGTGTAGTGTTATTTTAGTATTATTTATATAATATTGTAATATTTATTAATATTTTAAATTATCTTTTATTATGTTTTTTTTTTCAGCTTCATTTCAATTAACAAAAACTACTAAATAGTTTTAACAATAACACTAAAATTGTATTGTGAAATGTATTAAATACAATAAAATATGACTATTTCTAATATGGCTGTGGCTGTTTGTGGCTATCTATCCTCAATTCAATTCTGAATGGCACACAACCCTGGCAGAAATAGAAATAGAAGTAACTGAAAAAAATTCCATCTCATCTCTTTTGCTTATCCCTTGTCTCGGTCATGGCTGGTTATCATAAAAACAGATTTACATGGAGGAGTTCGCTGTTTTCTCTTTATCTCATCCCGTCTGGTTAGGACACATTGTTACAGTCAAGCCAACCCCATAGAGACAGTAATGAAATTGCTATTGATCTCACCCAGCATGCACTATTGCCTAAAATAATACAACAAAATCATCAAACACATTGTTGAAAATGCCAGAAACAATTCAGCTGCACAAAGCTAGTGGTTCCCTAAACAGTAACCAAATATTGTGACATGTGGGTGTTTTTGAGAGAGCGAGGGTAAATGATACTCCCGCTGTCTCGGTGAAGTGAGTTGCATCCTCTGTGCCAGGAAGCCTGTTGGTCAGCACAGAAGGGCTGATTCATGCCACATGTCTCCCGGGGTGGCTGTAGGATGTAAAGCCGGCCTGCTGCTCGCTGTTATCTTCAGACTTGACTTCTGGCATCTTACCCAACTTCCTCCTCCCCCCACCTCTCAGAATGCCTCATTCAGTGTGTAAACAAGGCTGTAATTTCCTGCTCTTCTTATGAGACTGTAAACTCAGAGAAGGTTTACGCTCTCGCTCCTCACATCCTACACAGGACAGAGAATTAAACCAAACTTTTAGGATCATTGACTAGTGATTGCATGACGCCCCACGGTACTGTGATTAACCTCACAGCGTGTGCAGCTGTCTTGGGGAGATCACATATGTGCATCCCATCTGATATGATCATATCACTTGCTCCGTTATTCACAGCAAGGACACAACATTTGTGGTCAATCTTTGGGTCAAACTACTTTTTTTTTTTTTTTTTTCTGCATGAGCAGAACTACTTCCAGCTTCCAGTTGTAGAAGCTCATCTGTATTGTAATTCTTCATGTATTAAAAGAACAGAAGCTTCCCGGTCAGTGGTTGAGTTTAATGTTGTATATTTCACATTAGCTGTTCTAGTCTACTTCCTCTTTAAGTTGTTACACTAGGTCTCAGCCACTGAGGCTTCCTTAAAACCTACAAAGGGCCTCTGTTTCCCACACCCTGTTACCCACGAGCCAGAACATTGGAAACATACAGAGCTAAAGGGCATATGCATGTTCAGGTCCAAATCTATATCAAAGTATCCTGATATTTTCACAGTACTGTATTAATATTTTCTCAGCAAACATCTATATTTTTAGTGGGGTTTTTTCATAATTTTATTATTATTATTATTATCCTGCTCAGGACCTACATATTAAATGTAACTCTGTAGCTAGAATTCTCTCATCAAACATTTATATTTTTCACATTTTATATTATTATAATTATTATTAATCCTACTCGGGGACTATAGATTAAATGTAACTCTGTTGCTAGATATACTCTTATTCTCTAAATTTATATTTACATTTTTCCATTTTATTATTATTATTATTTGGACTGCAGATGAAAATTAGCTCTGTACTTAAATCTGGGGCAAACATGGACTGTCGATAGTATGTATTAAATAAATATAATGATTATTATTAAGTTGTGTGCAGATGAATATATGTATATTGGGTTATGTTTTATTATTTTCTTTAAAGATTGCAAAATTTGGCTATGCAGTAAAAAAGGAACTGCATGATTTGGGGCTTTAATGGGAAGATGAATCTGCTGTTGCTGTTATTTGAATTTGATTAATATCCAAACTCAGAACAAGCTAAGAATATAATTTTGAATCATATTACACTAAACAAAAAACTACAAGAATAGTGTCCATGTGTGTCAGTGTGCGTTTGACATTATACATTTGTTCTAAAGGGTTTTTATAGGACCGTACTGACTTAGCCTCTTCCCGGAGATCCAGTTTTGGGCTACGTCTAAACATCCTGTGATGGGGAGTCAGCATTTCTAATCGACGCCCAAAACCCAAAGCAGCAGAGCCCTGAGGTCCTGCCTCCTCCCTCCACACACACCTCACAGCACATTGTCACGAATAACAATATTTAGGCAGAGGATTCTGTCCTGGCTCGAAATGTTCAGATTGATGCTGATAAGACTTGCAACGTATGAGGAATGATGCACGTCTCTGGACAGAAGCATTTCCTGCGTCAGCTGCAAACAAAGCGAAGTCTGGAACTTTCCACGAAGGTCGATTAATATCACCGTCTCTTTTGGGTTTCATCCATTTATCCTGCACCACTTTATCTGTGTTATTTTAGACTCTCTTCCCAGTTCCTGGACAACAGGGCGTTATCTTTACCTACACACACTGTGACGGCAGTCTGTTGAGTTCCGTGGTGTAAATTGTCAACACGTTTCCACTGCGGTCTGTTGTGTGTGTTTCTGTCTACAGTTTTTGCCCAGGGCTTTGTTTCGTTTCACTGATTATAAGGGACTATAATGAGACTTTTCCTCATTCCAGAAATATGACTCAAGGAATTCTTAAAATTACAGAGCGTAATTTTGCCTTTAACATCTCCTTTTATGTCAGTGTGAAGATTGCTTGTATGTGATAGTTCACTAGGTTTTAAGCTATAGTGTACTGGGCCATAATTTAGTTGAAGCATGTATCAATGAACATACAAATGTTCATTGATACGTGGCATTGAAGAGCCCAAGCTAACCTTTTGTTGCAAGCACAAGTTTCATGTTCACAAGAGGAACTTTTATTATTTTTATTTTTTTACATTGAAAACCGCTAGGCTTCCTGTCACTCTTGGCTTCATTTACTGAAGGTGAAGCAGTTTGTCTGAAAGATGCATCAAGAAAATTGAAATGTGCCATTCAATTCTCACCACTTCCGCTTTCAGACCTACACTTCATGTACAAAACAAGACTGGCACATTTACATGACTTACCAGATGATACCAGACAAAGTTCCTGTCTCAGTTTTATGCAACCCTCATTACGTATATGATTAAATTAACACCTTTAAATTTCTGAATCGGTTTGTTGATTTACTGTAATAGTATTTGCATTCTATAACAGTAGAATTGTATTTTGCATTCAAATCAGGCTTATTATTTAATTATCAGCTTGTTTCTTTAGTCTTAAACTCAATTCAGAGAGGACTTATTTCCTCTGACATGTTACATTTGTACAATACTTTTTTGGGTTGTGCTGATAGTCGTATTATTATCGAATTAATATTATTAATATTAGAATTAGTAACTTTCAGTGTTTTTATTCAACTGTTATGCTAAACACGTATTCAGTCATATTAAAAATATTTTATGACATCCATATTCTACTTGACTAAAAAGTAGGGCTGTGCGATATTGAAGAAAAATGCGATATGCGATAACTCATTAAATAATGCGATATTCAATATGCAATACTATAATGCTTAAAGTGCCACATGCTCAGATGAAACGGTTGCTGAGTAAGTTCTGTGAACTTCTATAACTATCTTGTGTCATATACGGTATATATATATGGTTATTTGTATGTATGTATGTACCAAGAGTTCCTTTAAAACCACAACAAATTCCTTGTGTTTGCGCACGCTTAAGTGGTGAATAAAGCTCATTCTGATTCTGATTCTAATAAGAAAGCACCCCTACATTGCTCGAGCATTACATAAAAATTTAATTTTAACATGAGTTTAGGAACTGAATAATAAAAAGGAAAAATAAAACACTGCTTAGTATTTACTCTTTGAATTCAATATGCACTGATTCTTATTTAAACTACAAAAGTTATTTAGGTAAGAGCAGTGAGGGATTTTCTCTTTGTCTTTTGTTCATGGCCCCAAATATTGCAAGCTGTAGTGATATGCATATTGCGATATGTACATTTGCGATATTTCGATATATTGCACAGCCCTACTAAAAACATATAATGTGTAGTTAATAGATTACAGTAACATTAGACTGCATGCTTTTAGCCTTACCCTGGAGTTGGTTCACTCTCCGGCTGTGAAACTATGTAAATAATTAAATAAATTAGCATGATAATATTTTGTATCGGCGATCTCACATGCTGATGATAAGACAGTATGTTTATGTAGCATATTGCTCAACACTAGTATTATATATACATACATATTTATTTATAATAATATAAATATATATAATATATAAGCAGCAAAAATATTTCTGAAGGATCATGTGACACTGAAGACTGGAGTATGTAATGTGACTGTTCCTTCAGGGGAGGCTGCCATCCGCTGTGGTATAAATGAGAACGAGGACAAGCTGGGCAGCTTCACTAAGAAAGCCCTGCAGATCCAGTTGGACAGGTGAGGAGCACACAGATTCATTCACTTAACTAACCTCAGCTGGGCCAGTGAATGGAGAAGAGCTTTGATATCACACCATCACTCTCAATCCATGTCTAGAAACACTGAATGCATGGAGATTCAGACCTTGAGAGCACAGAAAGCAAAGCCCTCTTTTCCTGAAGTTCAGAAGACTAATTCACATAATTACTAAAGCACTCATTTAAAAAAAAAACAACATTATCACCTAACCTTTACTAATGCTTGGTTTTTATGACTCGTCTGTTTTGTGTTTTGTGCTGCATCTTCTCAAAGTTTAATGGAGAGATGGCAACTGTACCAGCAGGGGTGTGCTGAATCACTCAAGCTTAGCTTTATAAAACCATGCTGCCTTAGCTATGATTCATTTTACATTATTAAAATGTACCCCAGGATCAAGTTTTAACATGCCTACAGTCATTACAGCAATAATTGTGGCATTGTGGATTCCATTTAAATACTAACTTTTGTTTTAGAATAAACACTTTTAAAAAATCTTTAATCTGAAAGTGTTTTAGACGTTTAGAACGTGTTTTAGAATGATCCTTTCAATCTATAATATAAATTTTTGTCAATTAAGCCTAATTATAAGAGAACAAATAGATCAGGAAATAATACTGACTCATCCCTCAGTTTGTGAAAAAAAATGAAACGTTCACGGTAACATACTTATAAAAGAAATCTGAGGAGCAATTAACACCACGCTAAAGGCCCGTTCACACCAATAACATTAACTATGAAGATAATGATAACTGTATTAGCGTCCATACCAGTTGTCGATAAAGTTCTAAATGCACAAAGATTTATATATAATCATGAACAGATACAGTATATGTAAATACATGTGTCGTCACAATGTGTCCTCAGTCTGCCTGAGGTACCTGTGCTGGTGGACGTGCCGTGTCTGTCTGCGCAGCTGGACGACTCTTTGCTCCATAACATATTTATTTATAATAATATAAATATATATAATATATAAGCAGCAAAAATATTTCTGAAGGATCATGTGACACTGAAGACTGGAGTAATGACTGCTGAAAATTCAGCTTTGCCTTCACAGGAATAAATCACATTTTAAAATGCATTAAAATAAAAAAAACAGTTATTGTAAATTCTAATAATATTTCACAACATTGCTGTTTTGATAAAATGTTTTGATAAAATAAATGCAGCCTTGGTCAGCATTAAAGACTCATTTCAAAAACATTAAAAAATATATATATCTCACGGACCGCAAATCTTTTTACAGTAGTGTTTTTTTTATTTTTTTACAACACTTCTCATTTACCATAATTTAACATAACTACGGATCATTTTCTTGTGCTACCTGGTGCAACTTCATCAGCATCCTGTTTAAAATATCAGTTATGAAATGCCATTACAGACACCATCTGTTAATCACTGTAATTCAAACCTTGTTTAGAAAACAGTCCTGGTTAAATAGTGCACTAGATTAAAATCAAAATGTAAACATTTCTTTTTAGGCTGTGGTTTGTGGAAATATGGATTTATTAAGCTATATATATGTATATGTATAACATTTCCTAATGTTTCCGTGAACTGTCCTCAAACCTTCAATGTATTGGAGATGTTTGTTGAAACGTTCACGGTAACATACTTATAAAAGAAATCTGAGGAGCAATTAACACCACGCTAAAGGCCCGTTCACACCAATAACATTAACTATGAAGATAATGATAACTGTATTAGCGTCCATACCAGTTGTCGATAAAGTTCTAAATGCACAAAAATTTATATATAATCATGAACAGATACAGTATATGTAAATACATGTGTCGTCACAATGTGTCCTCAGTCTGCCTGAGGTACCTGTGCTGGTGGACGTGCCATGTCTGTCTGCGCAGCTGGACGACTCTTTGCTGCATATGTTCCGTACGCACGTGGCTCGGCACGGCAGCGTGGCCTCTCATCCGCCCGTCCAGATTGAGGAGCTGGTGGAGAGACCAGGCGGTGTGCTGGTGCGCTGGTGTAAGGTGGGTCTGGCCTCCCCTGTTCATGTCCATCAGGCATTTTCATCCCCACGTGACCCTGTTCATAATGGTGAACGTGATTTCACCAAGTACAACATGCTCCTGGATCAACATCCTTGTTGATTGTGGAAATATGGATTTATTAAGCTATATATATGTATATGTATAACATTTCCTAATGTTTCCGTGAACTGTCCTCAAACCTTCAATGTATTGGAGATGTTTGTATGTAAATTTTGTCTTTATGTATGTGTGTGTGTGTGTGTGTGTGTGTTCAGGTGCGCGGCAGTGCCAGTCAGACACGTGAGGCTCTGCAACGGCACTTTCAGGAGCTGCAGACGGCAGTGAGTCGACTGCTGACAGAGAGGCTGAACACTCTGCTGCAAGAGGTTGACAACATCGAGCTGGACAGTGTCAGTCCCTTAGATGACTGTCAGAAGCTCATTGAGCATGGAGTCAGCACAGCTGATGAGCTGCTCCGAGAGGGTGGGTCTGTCAGGTCAATGGAAGGCTGGCCAGTCATTGTTTATTCTTCAACTACAGTCACACTAATCTGATTTCATGGGATTTAACGTATGTAAAGACCATACATATTTGTTATGAGAAGGTATTTATCAGATCAGGACATTAGATTTAGCCTAGATTTAGACAAGGGCCAGCAGTCAGTTTCTTTCATATGTAAGATTGTAGGACTATGTGAAAGTGAAAGTGACGCCTGGTATTGCAAACGCGCTCTAATGATATACTGGGTGTCTTAAAGAGATAGTTCACCCAAAAATGAAAATTCTGTCATTTACTCACCCTCAAGTAGTAGTTTTTTTTCCATACTATGGAAGTCAATGGGGACCAGCAACTGTTTGGTTACCCACATTCAAAATATCTTCTTTTATGTCCAGCAGAAGAAAGAAATTCATACAGGTTTGGAACTACTTGAGACTGAGTAAATGATGTACAAATTTCTGTGGAAATTTTTCATAAAACGCCTCCACTGAGTGTGGAAGTGTTTCATAAAGGTTGGAAGACTGGAGTAATGACTGCTGAAAATTCAGCTTTGCCTTCACAGGAATAAATCACATTTTAAAATGCATTAAAATAAAAAAAACAGTTATTGTAAATTCTAATAATATTTCACAACATTGCTGTTTTGATAAAATGTTTTGATAAAATAAATGCAGCCTTGGTCAGCATTAAAGACTCATTTCAAAAACATTAAAAAATATATATATCTCACGGACCGCAAATCTTTTTACAGTAGTGTTTTTTTTATTTTTTTACAACACTTCTCATTTACCATAATTTAACATAACTACGGATCATTTTCTTGTGCTACCTGGTGCAACTTCATCAGCATCCTGTTTAAAATATCAGTTATGAAATGCCATTACAGACACCATCTGTTAATCACTGTAATTCAAACCTTGTTTAGAAAACAGTCCTGGTTAAATAGTGCACTAGATTAAAATCAAAATGTAAACATTTCTTTTTAGGCTGTGGTTTGTGGAAATATGGATTTATTAAGCTATATATATGTATATGTATAACATTTCCTAATGTTTCCGTGAACTGTCCTCAAACCTTCAATGTATTGGAGATGTTTGTATGTAAATTTTGTCTTTATGTATGTGTGTGTGTGTGTGTGTGTGTGTTCAGGTGCGCGGCAGTGCCAGTCAGACACGTGAGGCTCTGCAACGGCACTTTCAGGAGCTGCAGACGGCAGTGAGTCGACTGCTGACAGAGAGGCTGAACACTCTGCTGCAAGAGGTTGACAACATCGAGCTGGACAGTGTCAGTCCCTTAGATGACTGTCAGAAGCTCATTGAGCATGGAGTCAGCACAGCTGATGAGCTGCTCCGAGAGGGTGGGTCTGTCAGGTCAATGGAAGGCTGGCCAGTCATTGTTTATTCTTCAACTACAGTCACACTAATCTGATTTCATGGGATTTAACGTATGTAAAGACCATACATATTTGTTATGAGAAGGTATTTATCAGATCAGGACATTAGATTTAGCCTAGATTTAGACAAGGGCCAGCAGTCAGTTTCTTTCATATGTAAGATTGTAGGACTATGTGAAAGTGAAAGTGACGTGACCCATACTCAGAATTAGTGCTCTGCATTTACCCATCCAAAGTGCACACACAGCAGTGAACACACACAAACCGTGAACACACACCCGGAGCAGTGGGCAGCCATTTATGGGGAGCAGTTGGGGGTTCGGTGCCTTGCTCAAGGGCACCTCAGTCATGGTATTGAAGCACTGTACATTCACTCCCCCCACCTACAATCCCTGCCGGTACTAGACTCGAACCCACAACCTTTGGGTTATGAGTCCGACTCTCTAACCATTAGGCCACGACTTCCCCATGTCAGTGGTATGATACAAAATCAGGCTGGACGTATGCTTAATAAATAGCAGCAATTTGATTATCTGAAAGTACAGTGGGTATAGAACATATTCCCCCCCCCTTAAAATAATCACATTTTTTAACCTACTGGCTCATATGAACCAGCAGAAGAAAAAAAATTGTTTTTGTTGAGCCCTGCCATTTGGATAATTGCCACTTATTAAATTGTTAGCTGATTAAATGTTTAAGTGTTTTTTACAGTTTAACACAAACAGTGCTGACACCATATAACATCTTGGTTGCTGTAATTTCCTCAAGAGCTCATTTGATTATTTGCTACAGTTTACAATTTTTACTGCCTAACGTTCAGTTATGAATGTAATGTGACTGTTCCTTCAGGGGAGGCTGCCATCCGCTGTGGTATAAATGAGAACGAGGACAAGCTGGGCAGCTTCACTAAGAAAGCCCCTTTCATAAAACGCCTCCACTGAGTGTGGAAGTGTTTCATGAAGGTTGTTTTATTGTGCGTTTGCAGAATGGCTTCCAGGCATGGATGGTTACATTTTAAGCAGTAGGAAGAACATCGCCATGCGCAATGACTCATCACCTGGTCACGGGGGTGTTCTGTACTCCAGCTCCCCCACGTACTTCTGTGGCCAGACCCTCACCTTCAAGTACATCAGCGTTTCATTCTTCCACATATTCTCATAGCAAATCAGCTGTGGGCTGTATGACAGTGGGACGCTATAAATAGGCTAAGATCATATAACAATATATATAGCAATTATTCAAAACAACGGAAAGATGCAGAATCGTCGCAAATAAAAAAATTTACAGTAACAAATATCAGCAGGCTTATCATATGTCCCGCTCATTTTTTGGTTTGTGGTTTGTTTGCAGGATCACAGCTGCTGGACAGACAGAAAAGCGGGACAGTTTGGGTGTGTGTGCGGACAGCAGAACTGACACAGACTCACTGCAGAGGGATCAGGCTGTCTGCATCTCCACTAATGGTACGAGCAGGACAGTATAAACTATCATAATATTTATACACCTTTTTAAGATATTCAGTATATACATTATTGTTCAAAAGTTTGGGGTCGGTTCTAATTTTTTCATGTTTTTGAAAAAGTCTCTTCTGCTCACCAAGGCTGCATTTATTTGAGCAAAAATACAGTAAAACATGTAATATTGTGAAATAATTACCATTCAAAATATTCATTTTTCTATTTGAATATATTTTCAAATGTAATTTAATCCTGTGATGGCAAAGCTGAATTTTCAGCAGACATTTCTCGTATTCATCAATGCGTATTAATGTTGAAAACAGTTGTACTGCTTAATATTTTGTTTTTATGTAGTGTTTTTCAGGATTCTTTGATGAATAGAAACTTCAAAAGAACAGCATTTATTTGAAAAATAAATCTTTTATAACAATACAAATGATTTTGTCACATTTGACAAAATGTATCGTTGCAAAAAACTACTTTTGAACAGTTGATATTTATGCGTGCCAAAATGGCTTAAAGTATTTTTCTTTGAGATGGAGGAAACATAATTTTGACCAAACAGCTATTGCTGCCATGTTGATTTTTAAATGTTTAATGAAAGAAAAAAGTATAGTAACAATCTAGAAATAATCACGGCTTAATTTCCAGACAGTGTTAACTAAATAAACACAAGCCAAAATGATATGTAATCAGTTTAACAAAGCATAAGAAATGTTAGGTAAGTATTAATGTTTATTGCTAAAACAATTAAATGAACACTGACAGACTTCTGGGAGTTTTATAAACAGTGACTCAAATGAATTAAGTCCATTTTAAACTGATTCACTGAAATGGATAGTTTAAGCTGATTTAAAGAAATGAACAGACTAATGCCACTTTTGCTGAAGTTTAAAGCGACAGCAGTGAACATTAGTGTTAAATTCCCATGTGCTTTCCATTTTCCAGGTGCTGTGTTTGTGAACGGAAAAGAGATGACCAACCAGCTACCAGCAATCACTGTTGGCTCTTCTGTGACCTTTGACATGGAAGTGGTCAACCTCTTTCCTGTGAGCAACAATAACAACCCCAGCGACGGGGGAAACTTCAAGCTGAGGGTGACGATTGGCTCAGGGAACAGGGAAGTGGTGTTTGACTGGCTGCTGGATCAGGTGGTGGACAGCCTTTTCTTTGGCTGCTCCTTCACGCACCCTGGATGGAAAGCACTGGTGTTTTGATTGTTGCATGATGGAAGATCCAGTCTGCTGGAATTCAAGACCTCAAGTTTCTTTAACGTTATCACTTCCCAAGTGCTTACAGTGTTCAGATGTCACATTTTGCCCTTTTTCTTTCTATCAGCACCACATATCACTGCAGAATAACATTAAACTTTGTTCTGATGTATGACGCCAACCACTACTCTTTAACCTCATTACAGGTGGACAGGTGTTGTGGTATTTGCATAACAGTACTTCTTTGCAATAGAGACTGTTACATGTTAGAGTTGGTGTCTAATAAAGTCTTAACCTGCTGGTGTTAAGTTGCAAAGCATGCTAGTCTGGTTTACCATAGAAAAGAAATCTACTGTGAAGCATTCAGAGATCATAGGCACTCAAACTACTTGAAAAAATGTTTAAAAAACCCTTCGCAACGAACAACAAAGCTTAATCTCTTATGCTCAGACAATCTTTCTGCTTCAGTTTCCTCAAGTCAGAAGTGGAGAATGTATCCTTAGTACTTAGAACAGCTGAATGTCATTTTAGAACACAGTAGCATATAAAACAACTAGTATTTAATTCATGTTTGCCATGTGTTCTCATTTAGAAAGTACTGTTTTTCATTTTTACATCACAGGGTAGAGTGTTCATGTATCAGCCTGTTCACAACTTAGGCAACAATTCTGATCAGTAGAGATCAATGTTTCTACAGAAATGTGATCATTCGCACTAAGCTTAAATGTTGTGCCATTTTGAGATGAACTTTTTTTTAATGTTCACATTTTGACAAATACCTGTCTTACAGTAGCATTTCATGTTTTTATTAGCTGGCTTTTACCTTACAGTAATGTTTCTGTTGCATCAGTTGGAGATTTTAGAGGAAAAACATTTGACAAAATAAGAGGACAAGCACCCAATTCACATGTTCCTGAGATAAAAGAACAATTTACAAGGTACTATATAATTCCTCACTGCAGAGAACATTTGTAACCCGACACCGATACACCCACAAAAGATCTGATCTTTACAATATTTATAAAACTGTGACCGTAAAATGTATTTACCTCATTTTGTCTGTGCCTTTGCAGTACAGCTGTAAGAATACAACTGAGCATTTGCAATTTAATAAACAGTTTGGAACATTTAAACATTCTTGATTTTTTTTTTTGGCAAATGTTTACTCAAAAGAAAAAAAAAGAAAAAAAAATCATTCATTTATGAACAAGACTTGTGAGGTATCAATTGTAAAACAAAACAAAAAAAATCTTTATTTTAAATAAAGAGCAACCTCAAGCACATTTCAGCATAATTCAGAAACTCAAGCAGGTTTCATAATGTTCCTATTCAAGATATAAATATCTTTTTTAACATTAATTTATATCAGTAATCCACATCTTGTGTAATCGTTGCCCTATTAAGAGTGTAATGCAAATTGCAATTACGCAACAGCTTCAGCCAGTTAAGTATTTGATGAAAAACATTTTAACCCAGTGCACAGTTTTAGCGAAATAAAGTAGTAATGATTCACAAAGAGATCCCTTTCTTTTAAAACACATGAATTCAACAACAACAACAAAAAACTATGAAAACTTGCATTTCTGATTCGAAGCCAACTAGACAAACATTATAGCCATTTCACTTTGGTCTAAAATAACATTCCTTCCGGAAAGCAGTCACCATCAGCAAAGCCATCATGTCACTAAAGTTATGTACACGTTACAACAGGTTTCCTCAGAAACACCTGAAAATCAAATAAATGGGCACCATGAAGGACAAGTGGAAACGTAAAGTAAATTGATGGACACACCAGAGCAGATGCACCATGATCAAATGTATATATTGAACTGGACACAGTATTGTGCGCCGTAAAGCATCACTGAAATTATTCAAACAAGAATAAATGAAACCTGTTTGCACTAATTTAGACCAAAAGTTCAAACCCTGCTTAAGAGTCCATGTTTCCATGGATAAGGCAAGTGTAAACATTTCTGCAAGACATCCCCCACCCTACTGTGTTGTAGCACCCTGTACCTGTATGTACGTGTTGCAAGGTCAGTGGAATTAAGGCTCTAAAATAAACTTGAACACTGCAGTGTAAACGCAGATGGCCTGCAGCACGGATGCTCATTCCTCAATCCAAGATTCCAAAGAAAAAAAGTCATTTGAAGTCTTCAAGTGTGGTGCAACATTAAAGTGGATACTAAGCCACCAAGAAAGACCCAACAAAACTTTGGTCCAGACAAATTCCAAAAGAAAACAACTTGGGGTGGCACAAACTGAAATGCTGAAAAACTCCACCAAAAAAAACTATACACAAGCAAAACTAAAATGTTTTCAGAATGAGTCTATCAACCCCTTTGAAAAATATGCAGTAAAAGCAAGTTTGTAGGAGCCATTTCCATCCATCAATATTCAAAATATATTAAAAAAATCTTCTCATAGTCCTTTTAAAAACAGGCACCTAAAACAAGTGCTATAAATTTGCTAGAGCTACAGGGTTATGTGGGTGGAGAAAAATCTGACCTGCTTGTACAGTCCATCATAAAGACTAATGGCATCTTCAAGTAATTCGAATCTAGTAAAGAGTTGCTCTGAATTCAGATGACCTCAGGCCAAAATCATGATCTGCAGAGTATGTGGCCGTCAAACCACATAGCTCGCTTCTAACTCGGCATCAACTTTAACCCCGTGAGCGAGCAGAATATGGTGGCTCTCAGATCCAGGGGGCGTCTGATGCCCGCTGACACTCAATTCAACGCAGAGTGTGAGGAGGCGTTTCAGTGATTCTTGGTCTTGACGAAATTTGAAACACTGGCTTCACCATCGCCGCTGGATCCGCCATCAGCATCGTCTTGCGTTTTGGATTGCTCCTGGCCATCTCTTTGCCGTTTCAGATCTCTCAGCTGAGCCATGGCCTTATCTATGTTCCCTGTATTTACTAAGCCAAAGTCGTGCATGCTGACCAGATGGAGCAGAACGTTCCGGCACAGATTCTTCTCAATGATGGTGGTGCCATGCTGTTCCACAAACAACATGCAGGCCTGATTCATTTGGGTGTCAGCTATGAATCTGCACAGAAAGAAATAAGCAAATTACTGGCAGAAATGTGACCAAGCTCTGAGAGATGAACTCGCATAACATGCGAAGTGAGGCCATTGTAATACAAAGAATTGCATTTCATAGGAGAGGATTGATTCAGTACAACAAACTTTAAACAGAAAGGACCAGAGTGAAGGAGAGGTGAAAAAAAACATACCCATGTTTCATTACATGCAGGTTCCACATTTTCATGACCTCTTTCTCTCCCTCATTGACATCCGTGAATTCATCGATTTGCTGAGGGGTAGTGAAGATGATCAAAGTCATTTAAAATGGTAAATAATAAAAACGTGTTTGCAATTTCAGATTAAGGGGGTGCTTGATATCTTAAGTCACTGAACAACAATGCTATTTTGCAGATAAAAATCAACCCTTCAGACTTCAACATTGATTTAATGCAACTTAACATCAAACACGCTGTAACATCCTCCTCAGATGTGATTTGAACACATGTTGTGCCTGTGGAAGCATATACTGTATTCCCATCTCTCACAGGCTGAGTCATAAATGGCACAGCAACTGTCTTGAGGTTTAATTTGTCATCTAGAGTCAGTCTGACCTAGTAATTGCTATGGAATCCGAAAGGGTTAACAATCTTGTGACGGCTTCCTCACCATAACGGTTTTCTCCCTGAGCCATGCCGGATCCCTCTCGTCCTCACTGTCCACATCCATTTCCTGTGGTCTAAGCGGCATGCAGCTGTCGCTGTGGAAGTACAGGCGGTTGTGGCCGCTGATGTACGTCCGCTGCTGCTCCTGTTCTCCATCCTCGGGCTCCAGGAACTCTGAGAGGCTGGGCTTTGAGCGCTTGGGCCTGAGGAAACCGAAACATTGTGTTTTAACACCAGATTCAAAGAAATGGATGCTAGGTCTGTGACAGGCCTGGGCGGCATGACAGTATGTACTGTAGAAATGTTTACCGACTTCAAACGTTTGAATGGTAGTCAGTGTGAATTCAACTGATTTGTGGTAAAAGGAGCATATCACCAATTTACAATGGAGTAGAACACAGCTCGTCCAGTGATATTTATAATGCATTACTGTGGAGTTATTTTTGACTCGTATTATATAATATAACATAAACCAGCTGTTTTAGCACTGATGCCAGACGCTTCATTAAATTCTTATGAACAACCTATTTTGGTTAGCATTCAAATAAAATAACTGACTAGTCAATGGGGGAAATAATGGCTAAACAATATCAAACACATTTTTGATTAAATTTTAAATATATTATGATATACATACATACATACACACACACACACACACACACACATATATGTGTGTGTGTGTGTAATCACAACAGAAGACTCAGAAGACCATGCAATCATTTTTTTAAAACCACACAAACCTGCAGACAAGGAAGTGTGTAACTGGAGTCCTCTTCACTGGGCCATTACGGCTGAAGGCAAAGCCAGGCTGGCAGTGGATGTCCTGAGGGTTGCCCACGTAAGAGCCGTCATAGCATTCATTAATCGACACATCTATCCTGGCTCCTTTAGGATGAGGCTGGGTGATATAAACATGTCTTCATCACTATAAACATTTCAACCAAATATGGACTACATTTGTTTAAGTTGCACTGCAATTCATCCGTCAGAAAACTCATATTTAAAGGGGTCATATGGCGTTGCTATTTTGTGTATTTGGTGTAATGCAATGCGTTTACTATGTTAAAGGTTAAAAAACATTATTTTCTACATACTGTACATTATGGTTGCTCCACTATGCACCGCCTTTCTGAAACGCGTTGATTCTTACAAAGCTCATCGTTCTGAAAAGCGCGGTGTGCTCTGATTGGTCAGCTATCCAGTGCGTTGTGATTGGCCGAATACCTCAAGCGTGTGACGGAAATGTTACACCTCTTACAGGTTCAGGAAACTTACCTCCGTAAAATGCGCTGCACACACTCGAATATTTGGGTTGAACTGTTCTGGAACAGTGTTGTAAATAAAACTTAACCACTGATTTCTAGTTGTGTCCTCTTTTGGAAGGCCAAACAAAGTAGTTTGGCTTTTGTAACGAAACACAGCGTCTCCACGACGGTGGCAGCAAACAACACTACAGAGCGAATCAAAGTGACGCCTTCTTTCTTTGTGTATACATTTGGGCAGTGTTATGCAAATCTTCCCACACAGGGACGTAGATATGTGGGAGCGTGTTTGAACGAGGCATTTTAGGAGGGCGTCTCTTTGGGTTTGAGATTTTAATCTTTGCAACACTTTGCGGATCTTGTGTATGCACAAACAGCTTTTAACACTCCAAAGACAAAGGAAAAAATTGAATTGCAACATATGAGCCTTTTAATCATTTTTTAAAGGTTATGATGGTTTAACCCAGCTCAACTACGAGTAAGCCATTCACAGATTGATTCACACAACATGTGTAAACACTGTGGTGTTACACTGATTATGACTACATAATCCATGTGGTCTGGTGACAGTTTCATAACCTTAAGATGTTTCTCACCACATAGTTGAAGATGAAGCGGCTGTGAGAGAGCTTGAGGTGCTTGAGGAGGCTGTAAAGCTTACGGCAGTTCAACGTGCACCAGGGACAGTGCAGGTCATCTCTGGCTTCCGTCTGCTGCTGTGTGTTATTGTTGTATAGGAACTACAAAACAAGGTGATGGACACAACAGACCGTGACCACACATCAGCCCAACATACAAGACCAACAATGAGTCAGAGGAAAATGTCAAGGCAGGACTTATGGACTCCAGCGCTCTCATGGTGATATGATACAATAAAATCTACAGTGGAAAGATGTAGAGAATCACAGGAAACTCCCTGCCCTTTTTATAGTCAATATGAAGGCCTGGGATCACTGATAAGTGCTGTGGTTGTGAGTATAGTGTAGTTTGAAAGCACTGTTGGTATTGTTAGATACATTTATAGATCATGTTACTTACCTGATAATAAACACGTAGTTTCTGACGAGGTTCGACATGAGTTTGTTCTCTTCTTACTGGTAGACCAGCGCCAACTGAATCATTAAGAGCTGCAATCAATCAAACGTCATTGTTATGATCAGAATCCTCAGTACTGCACACAAACTGTTATGCTTTAAAGATCAAAATGTTAGTGATTTTCACTTGTAATCACTAACCAGCGCTTGTGATCTTACCTACTGCCTGTGGAGGCTTTACATTGCTAGGCTTGCTGCCGTCTACTGTGCTGGATTCAGAATTGCGTGTGGCAAGCGGTTTGGTCACTGGTGCTGTTCCCCTGTCAGCTGTGTCATTAGTCCATCGCAAAGTGAACTGCAGCGTGGGTCCCTGAGAAAAGGTCTCGAAGGGTGGAAGCCACTGAAACACAGGTTCTCAAATAATGACATACAAACATCTCAAATAGACACATGCAGACTAATAAAAACCACCACCTGCAACTGACCTTCCCATCTAGTATGGTTTCCCATGTTGCCCTTTTCTTGCCTACAGGACTCTCCTCCATCTCCTGCATGGAGACTTCATACTCGCCATCCAAAAGTTGGAGGCGTCTGTTGAAAGAAGAAAGAAGTCTGGTCTTAAACCAGACAAGCAAACAAAAAGCAACTAAACACTACAAGAACAAGCTATTTAACCTAGAACATTTACCTATTTTTATCAAAAACTGTCATTTGTGCCACAAATGTAGTTTCTCCGTCATCCTGATTAGAGCAGTATCTCTTCTTCCTGTTAGACAGCTCTTCCATAACATCTGAGAAGAAAACAACTTCTTGGTAAAAAGGCCTCATCAAATTGAGGTGCAAGACTATCATCAGCTACTTTAAAGTCTCTGAAGCTCATACTGCTATCTCTGGTGGTCATGCCGTTGAGTTCTCTCCCCCTTGGACGAGACACTCTGAACAGAAGGGAGTAGGACTTCACCATGTGGCTGTTACTGGGTTCAAACTCATGGCTGGGCACTATCAGTGTGGGGAAAGCTCCCAGCTTGGTCTGACTGCTGTCTGGGTTCAGAGGCACCTGCTTTTTACCTGTAGGCACTTGCTTTACTGGACAACTTACATCCTAGAAAAACAGAAATGAAACATGATCAGAGTTCAACGCATATGTTGGCTTATTGGGCCGATACCGATAACAGAAAAAATGAGCATTTATCGGCCGATACCGATATGGTGGCCGATATATCGTGCATCCCTAATTCTAATTTATTGAGATGCACCTGTATATGCTAGTATACTACTAAAAGTTGACTGATGTTTACCAATTTAAAATTTTCAGTGCTTAGGCAGTCACATTAGCTAAATTTCTGCAAAATTTTGGGGGCAAAAAGGTCCATTGTCTATTGTCAACAGCGGAGCAATTTTTTTTTTTTAAGCTTCAGTGCGGTGAATCTGTGTGACCAACATGAACCCACTGCAAAATCTATGTGGGGAAATCTTTCTCCCTCACACAAAATTCCAATTTGCATGGATTCCTATTGATATGACTGGATTTCGCCCCTGAAAATTTGTTGAACGACAGTAAATGTGACTGCACCTTTTCTCTTCTGGGATCAAAAATCTTGATGACTCATGTTGCACTATGCCGAATTAAAGGGATAGTTCACCCAAAAATGAAAATTTGATGTTTATCTGCTTACCCCCAGGGCATCCAAGATGTAGGTGACTTTGTTTCTTCAGTAGAACACAAACGAATATTTTTAACACAAACCGTTGCAGTCTGTCAGTCTTATAATGGAGTGAATGGGAATCACGGCTTTGAGTGTAAAAAAAAAAAAAACCACACAAACAAAACCAAATTATACCCTGCGGCTCAGACTTATAAGTGCATTACCGCCACCTCTCTCTCAAATGGACCATTGACACTCCTAATTGAGATTGTAGATAGAGTGTCAATGGTCCATTTGAGAGATAGGAGGCGGTAATGCACTTATAATGCTGCGATCCACCATAAAGCAAGACGACGACACCTCACGTTGAGAACGCGCTCAGGAAGATGTGCTCAGTTCAAACATTGCGTGAATCAGAGATAAAAAAATTATATAAATACTGTTCAGTTTCTTGCACAGACCGATCGTTTTGTGTCTTTACAGGGTTTAATTAGGTTTTGTTTGTGTATGTTTTTTTCTCTCTCAAAGCCGTGATTCCCATTCACCTCCATTATAAGACTGACAGACTACAACGGTTTGCGTTAAAGGGGTCATATGATGCGATTTCAATTTTTCCTTTCTCTTTGGAGTGTTACACACTCTTGGTGCATAAAGAAGATCTGTAAAGTTGCAAAGACTAAAGTCTCAAATCCAAAGAGATATTCTTTATAAAAGTTAAGAGTCAACCACGCCTACCTAAAACGGATCGTTCTAACACGCCCCCACATGTCTATGTCACGATGTGGGAAGATTTGCATAACACTGCCCAAATGTTCACGCAAAAAAAGAAGGCGTAACTTTAATTC
This sequence comes from Sinocyclocheilus grahami, assembly GCF_001515645.1. Classification (NCBI taxonomy): domain Eukaryota; kingdom Metazoa; phylum Chordata; class Actinopteri; order Cypriniformes; family Cyprinidae; genus Sinocyclocheilus; species Sinocyclocheilus grahami. The sequence continues at coordinate 1,331,787 of NW_015505306.1, read as the reverse complement.
TTGCTGTTGCCGCCACTGCCATTTTGTGAAGTCGCAGTTTGTGAAAGCGAAACTACTTTGTTTGGCCTTCCAAAAGAGGACACAACTAGAAATCAGTGGTGAAGTTGTATTTACAACACTGTTCCAGAACAGTTCAACCCAAATATTCAGATGTGTGCTGCGATTTTATGGAGGATGAGTCTGTGGCACAATGCGTCTGTGGCACAAAGGCTGTTTCTATAAAGTTGGCCAGTACCAACTTTTTAAGGACAGTCTGGCGCTTCTGACTCACAGACTAAGTATGTTTTTTTATATATAAATAATTTGCCACTGATGATTCAAACGCAAGTTTTGAGCGGTGTAGAGCAGGCTTGTTGTTTCTCCGATCACAAATGCAGACATGGTTTTATGTTTACGCAGCGCGATAGGCAATGCAACGCGTAAAAAGACAGTATAAATCATTATAATCAGTAATTATGTCCCCACTGGATGCAACAAATGCCTCATTTGTAATGGGTTTTATTGGTTTTGTCTCGTCCTGCTGGAGACGGCATCACAGTATGTTAAGGGGCGTAACATTTCCGTCACACGCTTGAGGCATTCGGCCAATCACAACGCACTGGATAGCTGGCCAATCAGAGCATACCTCGCTTTTTTAGAATGATGAGCTTTGTAAAAATCAACGTGTTTCAGAAAGGCGGGGCATAGAGGAGAAACAATAATGTACATTATATGGAAAAAATTTGTTTTTTGAACCTTCAACCGCATAAACACATTGCATTACACAAAATAATGTTCTTTTTAGCAACGTCATATGACCCCTTTAAAAATATTTGTTTGTGTTCTACTGAAGAAAGTCACCTACATCTTGGATGCCCTGGGGGTAAGCAGATAAACATCAAAATTTTCATTTTTGGGTGAACTATCCCTCGTTAACTAAAACGCTCGTAACACAGACATGTCAACACAAGACACAAAACTGTGCTTGTCAAGCGATTTCATTGAGTTTTTAGTTGTGATAGATAGCAAGCATAATTACCAATTAAAAATTAACCTACAGTACGGACAGATATGGCCACATATACTGTATCAAGACAAGGACAAGGTTTTTTTGATCGAGAAAACTTTTGTGGGGTGAAAGTCAACGCAAGATATTTTCTGACTTTTTATGACAAGGACAAAGTTGTACCTTTCTCTTCTTGTGGCAGACCTTGACAAGCAGCATTTCCACAGACACTGAGTTTTCTTCATTCTCTGAGTTCTGCAATGGCTTCTCTGATACATTGGACAACAAATCAGAATCACAAAGAGATCAGATGATATTATTTGCACACGCTGATAAAAGTGTACATAAACCTAATGTTAATTTACCAGTTTTATGAAAGAATCCAGTAAAAGTGAGCTGCAGGTTTGACGCCATGCTGCAAGACAAACCCGGAGATAAAACTTCTGCATGCATTTGATCCATTCAGTCAAGTCAATCAATTTCATGTTCGGAAAAACAGTGAGCAAAATAAATCTGGATCAAGAACATCTTACTTGTGAGATTCCTGATCCACTTTCGACTTCTCTACTTTGAAAAGCAGGTCATTCACACCAAAGTATTTTCTGAAAGAACAGATGCCAACAAATGTTCTGTAAATAGTTGAGATGTGAAACCCTCATTCAACTTATCTAACTACAACTGAAGTGCAGTACATCAGTCAGTTGCAGTGCATTTGTCAGCATGCAAATTTACTCACTATGAGGCCTGCACAAGGAAATGAAGATGTGGCTTTTAGACAAACAAAAAGATTAAGACATTAGGTGCATGTAATGGTTTTACCTTTTTGAATTTGTTCTTGAATTTCTGTGTGACATATAGGTAAGAGATCTGTGCAGGAAGATTGGCTGAAAGAACAGAAAGAAATTAAAGACACAACCAGTCAAGTCTATTGTTATGGCAGCCATGTACAGGGTTAGTTCACGTCTAAATGAGAACGGCATGTCATTTCATCATGATCATGGTCTACTTACTGCTATGAGATTCCTTGTGCGAAGAAATCGATATATTTGAGTTGGTTCTGTGAACAGAAATGCAGTAGAATCATGCACACCGATGTTGCCAGAATGCGACTCACCATGTAAATAACCAAAGAAACTACCATTTTAGATACATGTCGAACCAGTATCTATAAAATTAACCCTATTTTTGGTACAATGACACTCTTACACGTGAATCAAGGTGGCAGTTTGGCATGTACACTACTTGTCTTAGCTAGTGTAGAGAAACTGCAGAGAGGTTTTCAAGGGGTTTGTGCTGTTCACGACTGTTGTCCATTGCTCTTCTATGAAGTCCCCAATGTCGTATTAAAATAATAAAATACATAAAAGCACCACAAAGCACGTGTCACCTCTTGATGCACGTGTCTAATTTTCATATAGGATGTGGCCTAAACAATTAATACGTGTCTAAATCCCTCTATTGTAAAAAACACGACATGCGACTTTTAACGTGAATTATCCGGATTATTTAAGCATTCGGTGTATTACTGCACACAGTTTCCCAGGTAGTATTGTTGTTTAGCCCTCAAGCTAAGAGTATGGGTCGTAAAGCAATCGGATACTGGTAAGTGTGCTCGAAAAGCAGCTATCTGTTGTACATACAAAGAGACTATGGGGGAAAGTTGGATTCGCGAGCAACTTACTCTCGAAGGCTTGCAGGAAGAGTTCGTGGTCGGCTTGGACCTGCTCCATCTTGGGTCGCTTGACTGAAGTCATCACAACACCGGACGATACGTGAGCTCCTCCATTAGCCGCTTTACTCGTGCTGTTGGCGTAAAAACCATTTCCACCAGATCCGTGCTTTTGTGGAGCCATCCTAATATAGCGTTCGCGGTCGAATGAGACGTTTGAGACGGAGATCCAGTGGATTCAGCCGAGTCCTGGGCCCAAACAAAGGGAGAGCAGCCGAGACCGGTTCGCCCCCTCAACAAAGTAACAGTTAACATAAACGAGCCGGCAGTTCAGTTTGTTTTACAGACCGGATGGAATTCGCAACAACGTCTCATCCGCGTGTAGAATCGAGCGCGTCGCGAACTCTTATCGGATCATGAGTAATTTGGATTCCACGCGATACTGAGCGCTGACTACAACACAAAAACCCACCGCGGCAGAAAGTATGTTTACTGATGAGCGGTCCGCTATTGTGTCGTTACGAGAATACCGTCGCTGTTTACTAATTAAGACTACCGTATACAAGTAAGCCCAGAAGATTTTCGTCCTATAAGAAACAGCCTGAAGTCGAAAGCGCTGTGAATATTACCCGCCCTCCGTCTTGAATGTATTCCACACAGCTGATAAAACCTCGAGTTTGGACATTGCAGTCAAGTTTGGTAGAGAGTGTGCTGACTGCTCGCGCAGCCTTCCGTTTCGCTTATTATTTTTTTCGCGGGAAATTCGTTTTTTTCGCAACAACGTCTCATCCGCGTGTAGAATCGAGCGCGTCGCGAACTCTTATCGGATCATGAGTAATTTGGATTCCACGCGATACTGAGCGCTGACTACAACACAAAAACCCACCGCGGCAGAAAGTATGTTTACTGATGAGCGGTCCGCTATTGTGTCGTTACGAGAATACCGCCGCTGTTTACTAATTAAGACTACCGTATACAAGTAAGCCCAGAAGATTTTCGTCCTATAAGACAGCCTGAAGTCGAAAGCGCTGTGAATATTACCCGCCCTCCGTCTTGAATGTATTCCACACAGCTGATAAAACCTCGAGTTTGGACATTGCAGTCAAGTTTGGTAGAGTGTGCTGACTGCTCGCGCAGCCTTCCGTTTCGCTTATTATTTTTTTCGCGGGAAATTCGTTTTTTTTTTTTTTTTTTTTTAAATAGAGACTGTAGCCAGGAAAAGCGTTGGGTATTTGAAATAAAATGCCGAGCCCCTAGCTGTACTAAATATTTATCTGTAGACATACCATGATATAAGTTGTTTTTGAAAATGTTATAGGACGTTTTTTTGTTGTTGTCATTTTTCTTTAAGTAAACAACAGAAAAGTTGTAGCCTATACTTTGTTTAGGGCCTCTCGTTATATTTATTTAAGTTTACTTTAATAAACACCCATTCCTGATAATTCGTGAGTGACTGAATTAAACAAGTGGAGCGATTGCTATACATTGCTTTAGAAAACGACTTTGAAACGCCCTGCTTCTCAATACAGTTCATGATTTTACTTTTTAAAGGGGTTTTTTTTTTTTTTTTTTTTTTAAATAGAGACTGTAGCCAGGAAAAGCGTTGGGTATTTGAAATAAAATGCCGAGCCCCTAGCTGTACTAAATATTTATCTGTAGACATACCATGATATAAGTTGTTTTTGAAAATGTTATAGGACGTTTTGTTTTGTTTGTTTTTTGTCATTTTTCTTTAAGTAAACAACAGAAAAGTTGTAGCCTATACTTTGTTTAGGGCCTCTCGTTATATTTATTTAAGTTTACTTTAATAAACACCCATTCCTGATAATTGTGACTGAATTAAACAAGTGGAGCGATTGCTATACATTTCTTTAGAAAACGACTTTGAAACGCCCTGCTTCTCAATACAGTTCATGATTTTACTTTTTAAAGGGGTCATATGATGTTGCTAAAAAGAACATTATGTTGTGTATTTGGTGTAATGAAATGTGTTTATGTGGTTTAAGGTTCAAAATACATTATTTTCCACATACTGTACATTATTGTTGCTCCTCTATGCCCCGCCTTTCTGAAACGCGCTCATCGGTCTGAAAAGCGAGGTATGCTCTGATTGGCCAGCTATCCAGTGCGTTGTGATTGGCCGAATGCCTCAAGCGTGTGACGGAAATGTTACGCCCCTTAACATACTGTGATGACGTCTCCAGCAGGACGAGACAAAACCAATAAAACCCATTACAAAGGAGGCATTTGTTGCATCCAGTGGGGACATAATTACTGATTATAATGACTTATACTGTCTTTTTACGCGTTGCGTTGCCTATC
>NW_015505306.1:1321512-1326714 GCF_001515645.1 Sinocyclocheilus grahami | reverse complement strand
TGACTCTTAACTTTTATAAAGAATATCTCTTTGGATTTGAGACTTTAGTCTTTGCAACTTTACAGATCTTCTTTATGCACCAAGAGCTTGTAACACTCCAAAGAGAAAGGAAAAATTAAAATTGCATCATATGACCCCTTTAATGTGATCAAACGTTTAACGCAGTTGTGTGGACTGACTTATAGAATATCTACTTTTGAAATTTGATAGTAAATGTCAAAGACAAGCCAAACATAATATGCTTATATTATGTAATCCTCCTGGGACCCAGGCATAGACTTTTGTCTTCTGTAGAGGACATTATATTTTAATAAATTTCTCTGAGACAATACATGCCACAGTTTTTTTTTATTCAGAGCTTTTTAGAGATATCAAATGTTTGGAGGTTTGATCATAAACACTCCCTCTCCTTGTTCTTTAAATATGACTGATATTAACAGAATGATCAAATTTAGCACTCTTAGGAAAATATGATATTTTGTAATTATCATTTAAATCTGGCTAATTTTCAAACTGTTTGTCGTAAATAAACATCTCAGAAAAATGTTATGGAGTTTCAAATCGGAATATGACTTTTTTGATACGAAACAGGGCATCATTTTCATACATGTCTTCTGTAGAGGACACCAGGACAAACAGCATGTTAATCAGGCATTTTGGGGAGACGCAAGTCAGAATGAAATTATGGATCAATATTTCTATGAAATAGGAGATATTCTTATAAAAATGTTGGCAAGTTATTAATCCTATTAATACAGTTTTTTTTTCATTATGCCCCAAGAACACATTAATATGCCAATTAGATGCAATGTATAGATACACTGTATAGAATGGGAAAACAAATTTATGGACATTTCACGCACATATTCTATAAAGTACAGTAGTATATCAAATCATTCTGTTATATGTTTCAACATATTTGAGAATCATCTTTGCACAAAGTTAGGCTAAAAATAGCCTGAAACTTAAACATTGATTGGTGAATGAAAAAATAAAACATTGTTTTTGCCTATACATGCCTTTTCATGTCTATTATTTTTTTGTAATTGTAATTTTTAATGACACGCATTTTGCGAACGTTTATTGTGGGATGTGGGAGATATATTTGTTGTACTTTTAATTTGAAGTATTGTAGACTTTGTTTGGAATGGTTACACATCCGGGAATCCTCCGCTCTAACGTCTACCGGATGTGTCCAATTTAGCAGAGGGAATAAAAAAGACTTGAATCGTTAGATTGCTTTTATAATATGTATAAAGAAGATGCGTGGACTCACATTACTCAATGAAAAATTATAAACATTTGACAAGTCGTAAAGTTCGTTCAGTCGATATTTCACTAAATCACGTAATTTTCGCGCAGTTGGCCATCAGGCGCGGTGGCCAAGTGGTAAGGCGTCGGTCTCGTAAACCGAAGATCGCGGGTTCGAACCCCGTCCGTGCCTCGGACAATGAGGAAAAGACACTTTTGCAACGAATTAACAATTAATCTTGTTTTCCTATATTATTACAACACCAGTGCACGTTTCATTTCAGCAGTAGAAAATAGAAAGTTTGAATCTTGAATCCAGTTTATTTCCTGTGGTATGACCTGAACATTGTAGTCTATAGATGCCCTCTGTGTAAGTTTAAAAAAGAATACTATGATTAATGTACTAAAACATAAAAGTGTAAACACTTATAATAGAGAATTGTAAGTTATTAATTCTGAATGTTCCGTAATAAAAAACAAATACTCATAAATGGGATATTTTATTACTGTGTCATTGAGGAGAGCAAAATATTTAATCGGGAAGGTTTGACAAAACAATGCAAGAGTCGGAGTGTAAGAAGAATGTGTGTAAAATGTTGTACGCTTGTATCCACAAGACGACGCTGGCGCTCCAAATTACAACACATCTATTCAACGGACACAGTGCGCAGCTAATATAAGCCAGGGCAGTGAATTCAATTATACAACTCTAAAGGTTCGAATCATACAACACAACTGCTATTTTTCTGTGGGACTCGGTGTATATGTTTGCCATATTAAAAAAAATAATTGGATGTATGAAAAAAATGCGAACCCAACAATAAACTTTCTAGCTGTTTTGACCTGAACCAAAGGCTCAAAGGCAAAGTAGGTGAGTGTGACAGATTCATGAACGCATGTGCTACCTAGAATTCCATTTTGGGGAGGGCCCGAGAACTGCGCGAGATCTCCGCTCGCTGCTGCTGCTGCGGCTGTCGCGCGGCACATGACACGCGAGCGTGCGCTGCAGAATCCAGGTAAATGCGTTCAGAAGACGAAGACGGCGGTGACAGGCAGGACTGCGCTCCCGACGAGTCAGCTTGGTTACATTTTGGCGCATCCAAGAGAAGAAAAAACGCTCATGTCTTGTCCGAAGAATCTTATATGCGGGCTTTAGTGAAGATTACGTCTTTATTCCATTCATGTGACAGTAATCGGAACCAGAATTGGACCGTAAGATCGACTAACTTTTCTACAACTGTCAATGCGTACAATCCAAACAGTGGACTCAATTCAAAACAAGCTGAGTTGATACAGTGCTCAAACAATGGAAGCCAAGCAGAGGTAAATTAATCTGTTGTTGCTAATTGTTGACAAGAAAATACATCAATATGTGCTCCTGCTGAATTATTTAGATGGTTTTTAGTTTTTCTTTATATATATATATATATTTTATTATTTGCCTTAATGCATGATGCTAATATGAATTATAGTTCTATGTAGAAATGAAACAGGCCAGGTGAAGTATATTAAAATACTATCTAGTGAAATTGAGTATTTTATGGTTATTCATTGTAAAATAAACACAACAGTGAATGTATAATAACACATTTTGTGTATTTGGGGTTAAAGACATTAATGTGTTAGAGGTTGGGTCTTTGCGGGCAAGGTGAGTAGTTAAATTTACTCTCAACTGGCCTACAAAGTCCCAGTTTCTGGCTCATATAATCATCCTCACTTATTTCTGTCTGAATGAGTATATTATAATGAAACAAAAATATTTAGATGTTCTGTGGGTGGGAAACATTAAAATGGGAAGGAACTATAAGGTCTAGCCTAAATTGCTTATAAGTACTAATTGCAATTCAATAATTTACGTAAATTCATAAAAGAGTTATCCAAATTATCCAAAATAGTTTGCTCACGGTGTTCTGTCGAGGATTCGCTATACAATATCCCACTGCTGGACGTTTAGAAAAAAAAAAGTCTTATTTTTGACTGAGCACATTGTTATCTGTTCTAGTGTGGTTTGTTTAACTTGCACACTTAGGCCTATCAATCTAGTATTTCACAAACATTTCTGTCGCTCATGATTGTAATATTGAAAGGATCCTCATGCATGCTGTCTAATGGGCATGTTTGTAGTGCATGTATAAACACAGAAATACCAATCCGAATAGGAAAGAATCCTGCTCCGAAATGCAATGAACTCATTCACCTCTCTCAGCTACCCATTTAAATCCCAAAGCAAACCCCCTTTTTTATAAGGGCAATTTATAAACCCCTGGCATGCACGCTTGAGGGGAGGAGGGAGGCTAAAATTCCCCTCACTCTCTTCTTAATTTAAACTTTTCACTTGTTGGACGGCTGACAAACAGGGTCTTGCTGGTTTCCAGCCATCAGAAGCAAGGAAGCGATACAGCAGCCCCATGTCTGTGCTTCCCCAGGGGAGGGAAAGGGTGTCCAGCTCTCACCAACACCCAGCCGCCGGATTGAAAGCCGGCTCCACGCTGTTGAAATGTGAGACTAGGAAGAGGACCCAAAAGGCAGCAAGAAAAATGAGGGACTTTTAGGGGCAGCTGTGTTTTATTAACCCAGTCATAATGCCCCTAAAAATCCTTATTGCTCTTGTAATTTTCAGCGTCCCTACGTGGACAGCATGGCACAGGCAGGACACATATAGAGAATAAGAAAGCCTTCTTGTGAAATGCAGGTTCCTAATTAGCTATTTAGATTTGTGGTCTGTGACACAGGCAAAGAATTGTCAAAAGATCTTGTGTAACTTAATGCGAAACACACTATATGTGGTTTATGTTAATAAGCGGTTGAGTAAATACACTATTTCCTTTCATTAATTCAATGTACTGTACGTTTTCTCTTTCAAACCCACTTTTTTCAAAGACATGACTTCATTCTGCTCTGAATCGGACTGCTTTTTGTCATGTCCACTAGTCAATGTAAGCCTTGTGAACACAGAATGAAGCTCCCCTGCTTGAGGTTATGTCTTTTTAGAGTTTGTCAGGCGATTTCTGAGACAAAGCTGTGTTGTCAAATATCAGTTTGAGCTCATTCATTCTCCCAAAACTTTCTAGTAAGTCGTCCGGTTCTTCTGAGCATGATTGTGTTACCCTGTAGGCGTTCTTAGCTTGAGTTTGGCCAGTCAAGAGCAAAACCTGAGCCTGCTTCATGATCACAGCCGATTCTCCCTTATTATAATGCCACATAGAAATCACACTCAATAAACGGTCTGTATCATCCCACATTTTGGTGAGGGGCAGGTAATAGACTGCACAGAGGCTGAGAGAAAAAGTGACTCAGCTTGGAGAGGATGCATGAACTCTAAGGCTGTAAGCCTGTGAAATCCCGAGCTGCTGTTTGAGATCGCGTGCTGTCCCACACGTCTCATTTGCACTTCGCTATTATCACAGCACACTGGAAATGGTGCATTTCCCTCTGGCCAGGACATCCCTGTGCAAAAATTAGCCAAAGAGAAAGGCATGGCTATTAAAGACCATTAAAGATATTAAAGCAATATTTCAGACACTTTACATATTGAAATATATATTATATACTGTCTACAATATACTGTATATTATTTTAGGGCTGCAACTAACGATTATTTTAATAATCGATTAATCTGTCGATTATTTTTTCGATTAATCGATGAATCGGATAAAAAACAAGAAAAGCATTCATTTCCAACCCTTTATTCAAAAACAGAACTAAAACCTTTAGAAAGTGCACAAACATTTTGCTCCTTGAACATCCCTGAGCTGTTATAATAATAATAATAAAATAAAAATGGACTTACACAAAAAACATACACATGTATGCTTTACATCTGCCAAATATACTTTTTTTTTAAATAAAGTGCCACCTGAGCTGCCAGAACAATAAATAATTTATAAAAAATAAAGAACAATACAAATCAGAAAATTTAACAGGATTTGTTTGAATGTCAGAACTTGTTCT
>NW_015505306.1:1272626-1321475 GCF_001515645.1 Sinocyclocheilus grahami | reverse complement strand
CTCAGGCTCGCTCTTTTCTTTGAGGCTATGTTGCCTGCTGCAGAAAACAGCCGCTCAGATGGTGTTGAAATGCTGAATGGGACGGGCTACGGACTCGTAGACTCGGCGAGCACGCGCAATTTAAGTCCACGAGACCGAAAGTCCACATGAAGTGCGCCATTTGGGACAGGGCCTATATGAGGTGCCGAACTCTGCTAGCATCAGTGCGCGAGAGAGACCGAGTGTGTTCACTCCGCTTCGCGCTCAACTAAAGTTTTTTTTTTTTTTAAATAATCAAACGTCTCCGCGTCGCGCGACACAACGAATCGATTATGAAATTCGTTGCCAACTCTTTTAGTAATCGATTTTTATCGATTTAATCGATTCGTTGTTGCAGCCCTATATTATTTACTCTACTGTTCAAGAGTTTGGGGTCAGTACTTTTATATATATATAAATGAATGCTTTTTTCAGCAAGGACACAATAACTTTTATTTTTCCCCAATATTTTTTTTTTTTTTTTTGATCTTGGTGAGCATGAGACTTCTTTCAAAAATATGAAAACATCTTACCAACCCTTCAGAACGAGAATGTACCATTTTTGCTCATTCAACTGGCTGTCTTTATGGCAGTCAAGTACTTTAAAATGTTAAGGTTTCCTGACATCATCCACTTTCGGAAGCCCAAACAAAGACATTTGCTCACGGATGTGAAAAAAACAGCGTTTCAGGCGGTTGCGCACTGGACGAGAAGCACAGAGTTGCGTCGCGCCACGTCTTTAAAATTCAAATACTTTATTTTCTATGAGTGTAGGCACACCGGCGGCGTCTGTCTGCGGCGCCCAGCTACGTCGTATTATACTTGTAAGAATTGTTCTAGACATGCCGAAAATTTGACGCTACAGCACAGCAGCTCTTCTTCTTGGTTTTCTCTGATGCACTAACTCTGCAGCAGCACTTCTTCTTCGTCGTCTCGTCTGATGCACTCACTCAACCAAGCGTTTTAACCACGACCTCGCCCCTCCCCACCCCCCAACCATTCGAATTTCTGTAGGCAGGAATTATTTGTAATGATATTCCAATGAGCCGCTTTGTGATATCACAAAGCCCGGAAACCAAATGCTGTAGTCCAAACGAGCCATTCGTTGTAGTTCTTGAAAAGGGATTTTTAAAAAACGAAATATCTCCCTTTGGAGTGGACTTTGAGATTTGTAACTTTCTAGATCTTTTTAATGCCCAAACATACACACTACACACTGACTAAAATTAAAAAGTTAAAAAGCATAATAGGACCCCTTTAAGCAAATGAATAGCACATTTTGCTGATTAATTAATTGCTATCAATATTTTCTGAGAAAGCACTAAATGACATTACAAAAAGTGGCTTTAAAATCAGTATATTGTCTTTCTATATCATTACATAGCACAAGTTCACAACAACTCATTTATTTCATTGTTTGTTTATGTACACAGAACTGAGTTCAACTGAGTTTTGAAATTTTGGAGAGATACTGGGGGAGAGTATCCCAGAATATTAGGGAAGTGATGCTGAAGTTCCTATACTGCCCATGAAGGACAAAGGAAGCATTATGGGCTGCAGAGCTCAGGACAAATTAACTATTTAAACAGTTTAATGCGTAAGAGTTTAGAAGGGAGTTACAGTCATCTAGGTGTGAGGTCATAATAGCATGCTTAACAAATAAAGGTTTGGAGGTTTGGTGCAGATGAGAAAACTTGATGAGGTGCTTGATATGGGCTTTAAATCAGAATGACAAGTCAAAAATCACACCCAGTTTACATTCAGTATGTGAAGGTGTCACCAGAACATCACAGTGAAAGAAAGAGATTTGGGTCCAACTAGCAGTATTTCGGTTGTTTCATTTGAAAGAAATGTTTGGATGCTTGTTATTAAAGCTGATGTGGTATCACACATTACTTCTGTGACTGTAGGTTGATATTGATCAAGCTCACAGGAGTATGTCTTAACAGAAAGGGATGACATGCTTGTGGTTTTATGATGCACCCAAACCCAGATTTCACACACACATATATGAATCACACTCTCACTTTTACAAACAAACATGCATAATGACGACGAGTGAAAACATGTTGAGTGATCCCAAATGCTCATGTATAGTTTGTGTGTGTGTGTGTGTGTGTGTGTGTGATTCAGCTGCTGTGTTGTTGAGGAGTGAAGAGGCAGTGGTCTGTGACTGGGTGGGGAGGAGTACTAGAAGGCGGTGAGACATGAAAGGTGACACAGATCTGGTGACTCAGCACAGACACACCTCCTAAGCCACACTGACTCACAATCACAATGAGCAATTTGTTTATCTGGAAACGTTAGATATTAATGCTTCACAGTTCGTTCACATCTGTTCATGGCCAAATTTATTGCATTAGTTTAGTTCATTGTTACTGCTGATTACTTTTAATAATTTTATGTTGTGCTATTAGAGAGCGAATCAGTTAATAATAATCAGAGAATATTATCGTTAATTAAAACTAAAACCATATAAATATTACTATTTTGTTACCTGAAATAAAATAAAACGTTTGCAGAAAAAAAAAACTTATTTTGCCAAAGCAACATTTATCATTTTCATTTAGTTTAAACCTGAAGTGCTAAAATAACTTAAAATAAACTAAAATGAATAAATTAAAATTTATAGAAACTATATATAGACATATTTTTAAAAGACAAAAACTAATACAAATAGCAAAAACCATTACCAAAACTTAAAAATTAAAGTGAAATAAAATCGAATGCAAAATATTAACAAAAACTTTAACAGTATATCAATAATAGGCTACTAAAATAGCACTGAACAATAAACAGTCAAAACAATACATACATATGTATATATTGTTTTGACTGTTTATATATACTGTATATATATATACATATATGACGATCCTGACTTAAAATGAAGCCAGTATTTTAACAGAACACAGAACTTCAGCCTCTCAGTTGTTCAAAGTGCCGTGGAGTTGTTTCTGGTGCCTGCTACAGACACAAAATGATGTTTTCTTCTCCACAGCAGGAAGAGGCCTCAGGCCTGAAGGAACTGAGTAAACTACATAAAAGCCCTAACCACAATCGAAGCACTTCTTTTCAAGTATGCTTTTACATACTGTAGTAGTTTCACCCGGGTGTAATTGTCAAATTGTTGGCTCTATATATATTTATATAGTGTGCTTATGTGTGCGGGTGTATACATACATATTCCTATAAGCATTATTAATGCTAAGCAAACGTAACCAAGATACAGTCTCTACTAAGCCTCTGCTGGATGGAATAAGGACAGGGAATGCCAGAATAAATCATACACCTCGTGATTAAAATGATTCACAAACATGCCCTGTGGTCTGTTAGACCTCTGCCAAAACTTTATGCGAACAGTGAAAGATTTGCCAGGAGAAACGAAAGATCCTATCAAATGTAAGAAACAAGATGAGTAGAGGTGAAGAAATCTGCTTTTGTTAAAGTGAAAAATGAGAGAGGCAGCAGTAGAAAGATATCACAGAAAATGAAGTGATGTGCAGGAACAGACATTTTATATATATATATATATATATATATATATGATATATGACTGAAGTCCTATATACAATACAAATGGCACGTTCAGACATACCCAGCCAGCGGTCTTCAGCCTTGTGGTGTGCTCTACCACCAAACTTATTTTTAGTTTGAGGCAAACAGTTTTCTCTGTATTCCTCCTAGCATGTCTGTCAAGGGGGAAAATTAGTTTTTTTAAAGAAACAGACAAAACATATTTTGTTCAAATTACATTTGCTTTATGTAGACAGAATCTGTCATGTGTTATGAATATGTCCTGCGAGACCCGGACTCTACTTTCGAGTTATTTCCCATTTGGCAAGCAGACAGAGTAGGTTTCCGAAGAGTGTCTGGCCGATCAAACATATACGTAGACGACAGGTTGTCTTTCATAAAAACGTTGAAAAGTTTTGAAAATGATTGTGGCATAGAGTGCGGTTGAATTTGGACTTGTTTATAAAAGGGAAATGTATGAATTTATACAAGGAACAAATTTGTTTGAAAACAGTATTTATCAAACCTTTTGTCTAAGTCCATGGCATGATTTCCTCTGCGTACAAGCCTTTTAGCAATGGCTCAACTGATCCAAAATGGACAAAACAACTTCCTGAGAACTGGGCTTTTTCAATCCCCTAATGTGGTAAAGACTTGTGCTTGTAACAATTTAAATGATATGCAATATGAGCAGTCATAAACACACTGGAGAGTAAGAGCCGACTGTGTGGTAAAGTCTGTCTATTGCCAATCCAACTGGGCCAAAAGCATTTTCATATCCCAGACAGGAGTGGCCAAATATAAATTCCTTTTGTCAATTTGTAAGACAGATCCTTTTCTTAATTTATGTATTTTCGTAACACTTTAGTATAGGGACCAAATCTCACTATTAACTAGCTGCTTATCTGTTTGCCTATTATTAACATATTGGCTGTTTATTAGCACTTATAAAGCATTTATTCTACATGACCATATTCTACATCCCTAATCATGCCCAATACCTAAACTTAACAACTACTGTACTAACTAATAATAAGCAGCAAATTAGGAGTTTATTGAGGCAAAAGTCATAGTTAATGGTTTGTTAGTAATAATTGGACCTTAAAATAAAGTGTGACCGTATTTTCAGTCATTTTATATTAAAAAACTAATAATAAACTAATAATTAAGATGAAAAGTTGGCTTGACAAAAATTTAGCTTTTGTTCATAAGTTACAAATAAGTGTAGCTTGACAACTTATGTACAGAAGAGGTCAACAAATAACATTTTCAGAAAGTCATCATGCCTTAAGTTTCCAGTGAAATTGTGATTAAAAGATCTATAAAAGGTCATTCCTGTAAGTCAAGTATCTTGGTCATTTTTTGACCACTACAGTGTCATAGGTCAAGATAAAGCACTTTTTAATGTCATTTTGCAAAATGATCTGCATGTAAGTGTTAATTATAATTACATAAAAAAATTAATAATTACCTACAGTGGGAACCACAGGAGAGGCATAATTTTAGCTGTTTTTCTGTTTTTATCCCAAAATAAGTTATAAATGATAACAATTTGTACTAAATGTTTTTGTTTTCTGATATCCCTTGGATTTGCTGACAGTTGCATTTCAGAATCAGCGAATCTTAACAGACAGGTGTGTTACATTTATTTAATCTGAGGCAGATGTTTTATTATCAAACCCTATGATGACATGAAGTATGTTCTATCTGCTGAGGTGTTTTTTCCCCCATTATTTTATTGTATGCATTTTAATTTTTGTTTTAAATAATCCTTAATATTATTTTTTTATACAATTTATTTTATTTAAAAAGTCACGATCCTTTACTTTCTTATAGTTAACGAATGTTTACTCCATTGCAATGAATGATGTTTGTACCAAACAATGTGTGTTTTCACAGCTTGAATCAGTGCCAGAAAACTTTAACTTGCTAAGAGATTTTAAAAATACAGGGATAACTATATGTCCATCATGTCCACAATGCTTTAACCAAGTATAAATCTTGCCAAAACCATGCTCTTCCACATTTGGCACAGAATTACAGTTCCATGTAGTTCACCCAGCATTTCAGCATACACAACTGACAGCTCCAAAATAAGAAGGGCACAAATAAAGGGGCCATTTACCCTTCCTCAACATCACATTTAATGAGTCTAGCCTAGTTGTAAACAGTATTTTTCTGAAAATATCAATATAAAATACCTCTCCAGCATGTACAGCAAGAGCTCTTACTTTTGCTAGACACAAAGACCATTTTTGTATGCATTTGTGAGCTACGGGCCACAGGAAAATGGAGTGTTTACTTTTGGTGACACTGAGTATCGCATGAACATAATGAGCTAGACTGTTTTAAAAGCCTTTTTGGTTCAAAAAGGCATACATTTTGCAATCACTGTGTATATTAGCATGTCACAAACGTGTTTTATTTACACATCTGTAGTCAATAGCATATTTTCAATCTTTAGATAATGTTTAAACAAAGACTTTACTCTCTCGTGCCAAACAAAATAATGTTAACGCTACACTTAACTTCAGCATGACCTCAATACTAAACTAAACAAAATAATGTGACAAATAATGTGATTTATGTCATTTGATAAAAAAAACATATGAATATTATTTAACAATCCAGTATTAAACTACGTGTTTGCTGGGTTCTTGCTCCACTAGAGCTGTCTAGTGAAAGTGTTGATTAATTTTTGGCAAATGTGGTCATAGACTGCAACCAATTACTTTACTGAAAGGCAGGATTGAACCTTAAATAACCCTAAGAAACAAAACACACGTTTGCTTGAGCAGGCTGGATTAGTGAATTAACCACTGCCATGACCCACTTGTGCTGAATGCTCTTTGAATGAGTACATCAGGGGAGTTGACATCTTTGTTGCAGGAAGATAAAGAGGGGCATCAGTGCCCAAATTTAGCCCATTGTGGGCCAGGCCAGCTAGACTGCTAGAAATTGATGATGCTAAATGAACTAAATGAGAGTTCCAGACCGCACAGCACATCTACAGCACACAGATGCAGAGAAAGGACAACCTTTCTTTTTATGACCTCTCAACTTTACATTTATATTTAAAGTATTTTTACAGGTTTTCAATCACCAATGTTTGAAAAGCTGTTTAGAATATATATATATATATGGGTCAAAGACATTAAGATGTCCGCATCAAAATAAATTTACAAAAGTGATTTTATGTCCATAGAAAGCACTTTAAATGTAAGTAAAGTGAATACTTTTAAGTTTTAAATAAGTTTTTGGAGAATAAAATGTCAAAATTTGGTTTAAATAATGTTACATTGTCATTCAGTGTAACACAATATTTATGTAAAAATTCAAACAACATGCTTATTCTGACTTGTACATATTAAAATATATAAAAGTTATTTATCAAAATTTTAAATGAGTAAAAATTATTACGGACAAATGGGCAAAACCTAGGATAGTGGCAAATTAAAAAAATTCACAATTACAGCTAATTAGTATTTGAGGTGAAAGTAATTAGTCTTTTAATGTCATAAATTGATTTTTGTTGTAAATATTCCTGACAAGATTGTTACACTGAATGACATTTTAGTGGGTGTCTTCTGTAAATCAGGGGAAAATGTATGATATTTATTTTTTGCTCGGAAAAACAAAAACAACATTGCAATTAAATTAAACAGAAAACATTTTAAATTTTTGGGAGGGAAAACAACAATTTAAAGCAGTATTACACTTATTGTTTTATGCTTAAACACTTTTTCTTCTTTGACCCATATATACATTATATATATATACAGTATATATTGCTCCAGTCTCCAGTGTCACATGATCCTTCAGAACATACTCTAATTATTAATTAGTAATTATTATCAGCATTGAAAACAGTGATACTTTTTTGAGGATTCTTTAATGAATAGAAAGTTCAAAAGAAAGAAACTTATGTAACATTATGAATGTCTTTACTGTCACATTTGATTCATTTAATGTCTCCTTGTTAAATAAATGTATTAGGTATTCTTAATACTAATTACATTTATTCATTTTTCATTAAATGCTGCACATATTAGTCTTTAAATATATATCCTTACATAATATACCTTTCTAGCTCCTTTAGTGAAGACATTTTCAGCCAGTGGTCCCAGAAAATACTCCAGGTCATCAATGAAGAAGACATATAAAACATAAAGAGATACAGACTATTACTTATTAAATTCTAACTATTAACTCTAAATGAATTTTCTTCTATAAATGATTAGTAATGTTAGTTAATGTTCTTAATGAAAGATATTTAAAAGTCCTATACCACAAAAATACTGGGAGCTCCTGTATAGCTATAGGGATAGTTCACCTAAAAATGAATCAATCATCATTTCTGTCATCATCAGCTTCATGTCCTTCCAACCCTGTATGACTTTCTGTCTTCTGCAGATCACAAAAGAAGATTTTTTGAAGATTTAACTCTTTTGATCCATATAATGAAAGTCAGTGAGGTCCAAAACAACAATGGACCCCACTGACATTCATTGTATAGACAAAAAAAACATACATTCATGCTCCACAGAGTGAATGATGACAGAATTTTCTTTCTTTCTTTTTTTGCTGAACTATCCCTTTAATAGAGACAGAGGATGTTTTTGATGAAGAGGGTGGCTTAATATAGGCAGGTATTCTCAGCATCTCTCGCCCCTCTCCAACAGCCCAGCGATTTGACCCACAGGATTAACAAGTCAGTGTTTATGACAGAGGCCACGGAGGAGACCCCTACACACACACTATCCTGAGCCCGATGCTTGTGTGAAACTCAACCCATGACTCTCTAATGGAAGTTAACATCAGCATTCTAAGTGGATATGTGCATATCAGATTCCAAAATTGTGATGACCTTAATTAGCAGTTAGTTAATTTGCAATTTAAGACTGGGTATGTTTTGTAATAGATGCAAAATAAAGCCTAATGAATACATCAGCTGTTATGCAGTCAGATTACTTCTATTTAAAGTTCCTTAGCAGAGTAATTTTCTAAATATGTGACAGACGCACTGCTAAGGTGTGAGTTTCCCGACGCTAATATAAGACACAGATGAGCAGCTACTTCAGCCAGGGCAAGACAACACATAGAAATGCACAAATGGCTTGATAAAGGGCTGGGTATATTCTTATGCCATGCCCTACACCCGCAACCACATAGTTTTGTGACAATCCATCACCGACGTGCAAGCCAAGAGCTAAATGAAAACCAAAAATGCCATACCTGCAGAAAGCTGAGCCAGCCAACACATGGGTGTCAGTTTGCTCATGTCGTGTAGGAGCATTTTACGAGGTGATGTTAATGGGATACAGAAAGGAGGTCCTTCTTCTGCAAACTTAATTTCGGGGTATGTCATCCCTCAGGCCTCCTGAACCTGTGCTGAGGTCAGAAACAGGAGAACCAGATAGATTATCCAGACCAGATACAAGTTGTTCACGCACGCTGAGACACAGAATGGACTTTAAAGGTCACTCATCCTGTGGATTCATGTAGTGGATAATACAAAAAAATTACAACACTGTTCCAGAACAGTTTAACCCAAATATCCAGATGTGTGCAGCACATTTTATGGTAGGGTGACCATGCGTGCCATTTTCCCAGGACGCGTCCTGGCCAGGATTTCTATATTGCCTAAAATATCTAGGTTTTGGCTTTAGTTAATTTCTACTCAGAAATGTTTCCTATTGCTCTCTTGCTTGTGTGTTAGTAATGTTAAAGATAACAATAGAAGTATTTCGGGTATTCATTTTAACTCCTGCCCTCACACCCACACGAGGACAACAAGCCACATGCTTTCTCATTTCCACCAGAAGCAACAAGTCAAACAGTCAGGATATCAACTTCCAGTATAAACACACATTGGATTTGAATCAGTCTCGTATATTTCAATAAAAGTGAATCTTTGCCGTTGCATCTTTCATTGTCTTCTTTTTACAGATAGAACTGGCTCAATGACTGTTATAAACCCTGTTCTTCAAATAAATCGTCAAGATGACAGTATCCTATGCTGATTGTGTATCATGATGAATTTTCAATGGGCATAATTTTAATCCACAGAACTTTAATTCAAATGTGAGATTGCCCAGAAACGCATGCTTTCATCCACAGCAGGAGTTTTTAAACCTTTGATGTCAAAGACCCCCTACCATTGTGAAAGACTCTCTTCCTAAAATATTAAGGAAGCTATAAAATACAAAAAGTTCAAAAGTGTGGAGTCTGTAAGTGTTTCTTGAGCAGCAAATCAGCATATTAGGATGATTTCTGAAGGATTATGTGACACTGAAGACTGGAGTAATGGCCATAGAGTAACTGCCATTACAGAAATAACTAGCATTTTAAAATATATTCAAAAACAAAAGTTATTTTAGATTGTAATAAAGTTGCAATGTTACATTACTGTTTTAATATAGCATTGGTGAGCAAGAGAAAAACTTACCGACCCCAAACTTTTGATATTTACTTAAGTAAAAATTAAGTATTTTTTTGTCCACTATTAGAGTAAAATAAGGGCTGTCAATAGAATAAAATAATTAAGTTTCTCATTTTCAACCAGTCTTTAGAAATCAGAATGAATGCTGATGTGTTCAAATTCATCTTTATTTCCTACTTCCTTATTTCACCCCCGATTCCCCGGATGACATTTTGAAAACTTAAGGCCTATGAGATTAATGTTGTTGTAAAACAATAGTCAGGTTCTCAATCCACTTATATTTATATGCAAATTTTGCACATAAAAAAACATATAAACTTGCCTAAGTTGGATAAATGTTTTTATTTGGCAAGAAGATGCTCATAAACTACAATGGAAACGCATTTACCAAATAACTTCCTAGATGTGCCATTATGTAACTTTGCCTTAACAAGGCATGTGACAGTAATATCAATGTATAGGATGTCATAGTCTAGTCATTCGACTGTTCAAAGTATAAAGCTAGAGTATTTAGTTGATCATCCTTTGCATTACATCAGAAATAAATCATGAGAGTTTTGGTGTCGTCAGTCACGACCTTTTGTCTAGACTGCATGAGTGTAGCCACAGAACCATAATTGTGCTTAAACTCACAACGATAAAGAGGCTATACATTATAAAAAGCACACGGCCAATGACCTGACCAAACACGAACCAGTCATCTGTTCTGTTGTCATTACGGAAATGCTCTTCAACTTGGTGATGGATGGCCAATAAATCCATACTCATTTTCTTCATTTCTAGGCATTGTTCCCAGACTCTCTAATCATTCTGAAATACTTGAGCCAAAGCCTGTAAAAATGATCACATTGCATGGAAACGCTTCAAATGATCACAAATTATGTTTGCAATATTCTGACATTTTTGCACCAATAAACATGGTGCTTGTGTGAAGCTGAAGCGTTTGGTGAACAGTAGGCCAAGAGCTGGAGTCTGCTTGTCAGTCACTAAGCCACAGGGAGACGAGGGGAAAGTGCAGGGGCGGCGGGTCGACACACCCTGGATCAGCAGCCCTGCATTACTCACGGGAACACAGAGAGGCTCTGCTGTGCTTTTCAACCTCTGTTCTCCAGTCAGGGAGGAGAAATGGGCCTAGCCAGAACAACAGCTGACAAACACACATACACAGATACACAGTAACACACAGATGCAGAGAGACGTATTGCTTTAACACAAACACAGACACATGTGCACACCAGCCATATAACATCATCAACACCAGCACATGCTGTAAAAACACCAAATCCTCTGTTTCACAGGCATAGCACTCAAGTTGCTAAGACAACATTCCTAATTTTTTTAATTTAAGGTTAATTTCTATTTTGTAGACCAAGTTTTAAGTTTTTCATCTAATAGGCCTAGGCCTATATGTTTTTTTTTATAATTTTTTATTTCAGCATCATTTTAATTAACGAAAAAAATATTTTTGATGGTTTGTTAACAGCTCTGCTTTGCACCCTTCTGTACAAACTGAAGGACGTGCTGATGCTATCCTGATGTGCATAAGTATGAGGGAGAAGGCAAATATATGCACACCCTCACACTCAGTTTCACCCTTTTAGAGGGGATTACGATGTATATTCTAATTATTTACATCCTCATCTAGTGTATATTACAGGCTGATTTATGGAGACATGATGCTTTGAGAGGTCAGGCCTGAGGCACGGAGCTCCTGTATAAATCAGCAGGGCTATCAGCAACAAAACACAAACTAATCATGCTTCCATATGTGATGGAGATAAATCACACCTCTAACATATCGAGATAAACTCACAGGAAGTTCTCCTGAAGGCAAGCGAAGCTGCTGACTGCCAGGATGTTCAGCTCTCTTATAAAACTATATGCGTGACATGGCTTTTATACAACAGTTAAATAAACAATTAATAATATTAATTGAAGTTAATATTAATATAAAAGTTAATATTATGTAACTCACATTTTAGACACAATATTACAAGTTACTATTTCTGTAACTGGCAATATTGTGTGAAAATAGTTCCAAACTAAGGTCGAGGCATCTCAGAGCAACACACAGCAATACTGGCGTAACTGAATGAATCAGTGGGTTTGAACGAATCGATTCACTAAATGATTCAATGACTCACAGCAATTGGCGTTCACGGACAAGTGGAAACAAAAATGTCATGCAGTTTTATAGCTGCTATTAACAAGTGATTTAATTGAAAACGATATGTAAAATATAATAACATATCATAGAAAATATCATAATAACGAATTCGGGGGAATGTTCGGCCAATCAGATTAGATTATTTCTTGTAATCAGCTGCATGTTTGAATCACTGCTGTGTTGATATTCAGAACAATTCGCATGTTTGTGTGATGTTGCTCAATTACAATCGTTCACTTGGCCTGTATGTAAACCTGTACATCAACACTTTGATGTTGTTCAAAGGCTGTAAATGTCATTAAAATAGTATTACAAGCAAAATAAGAAAATGGATGTATTAGCCTACAACTGATGGTTGCACACAGACAAAAGAACTCGTGTCCGTAGCCAGTAACAGACAATGGCCTTAAATCATGATGATGAAACACTCAGGCAATGCAAAACTCAGAGCCAATGTTAACAATGGACTTACGTAGTTAAGCCTGTGTCTGCAGGTTTCACTGTCAGACAAATACCCATATTACCCTGACCCAAAACTCCCATCTATAGCTATGAGTGAGCTTAATGAGACCTCCTCCCACTCACAGTCACACATGCACAAACCTCAGAACCTACAGAACAAATTTTAAGATGGCTAATATGCAATAGATGTTTTTTCCAGCGTCTCAAAATAGCACCATTAGCACATTGTGGTCTTGTGGATTTGAAATCCATGATAAATCTCTTAGATGTCTCTATGATGAAGGCAGAGGCTTTGCACCTTCCCGACAATCCACTCTCCAACCTATCATATGGCCAACACAGGAGACATAGAGGAAGAGATCTTTACTCGATGATATCCTGGAAAACATCTGTTCTCTGCTGACCAGAAGATACAACAAGAGCACTTGAACCCAGACAGAAGAATGGGCTGGGTGTGAGAGTGTACATTAAAGATGACAAGAACATAAGGTCGGACTCGTTTCCTCATATTCATGAGGAAAACCAATAACACCACTAAGTGAACTGTCCTATTGTGTCATAGAATGAAAACTGCCATGGTATGGTGGTATCATAGAGCCACAGCTTTCCAAATGGGACAGAGGTTAAAGTCTGGCAAGCATTATGTCTCAATCCCATTTCAAATTTCTCTCCAATATATTTAATGTGTAATAAAAAAGATAAACTCGCTTCATCATGTATGTAATTTCTACACATCTGTAACTATATCATGTTGTCTAATATTATATTTTTATAAAAAACCATGCAAAATATATTTTTTTTCTTTGCATGGCTTCCTTAATGGAAGAGTGCATTCTGAGATTTTCCTGGATTTTTAGGAAGCAGCTCAAATCTAGAGTCGACAATCTGTTCACAATGACATTATTCTTCCTTTCAAGACTATAAGCCACAGCAGTTTTTCAGCACTTCCAAACATTTGCTCTTCTCATACCAAACTCATACCTGAAATTCACAAGTCCTGACTGTTTTCTGCGGTTACAAACATAAGCCACTGTGAGCCCTGTTACTGAGCCAGTTAAAATTACCGGGAGCTTCAAATGTGGTATTTTAAGTTCTACATTGTGTGTGCTTTCAAATTGTTCTTGCCAACAAGGCTGGTTTTGGCTGGCTAACCTGGTCCAGTTGGTCCCACGTTGAAGATAAAAAAACTTCTTTCTCCACGGCCATTCAAATATTCAATTACAGTAGTTTTTGGAGAGCTCTTTAAAGTGTGAAACTGATTTCTCTGTGCAAGTTGGTCAAATGCTAACAGATAGTGCTCTGAAAGTATCATAATCCTCTTTGGTTCCCACCTGCACTCGCATAAGATTGCTCCAGGAACATTTTCAAGTAAGCGTGACTAAATTTGCTATGCATATTAATCTGATTATATACTTTAGATTGAATAGACAGCTCTCAGATCGTTTGGGGTCATTACATGTCAAAAGACATTCAAGAGTCACTTAGATGCGAAGACACACTGGTAGGTCATCACCCAAGCATCAGTGCCATCTCAGGAGACGTCCAGAACCTTGTGATCTTCTAATGCTTGGTGGCAGTAGATGAGCTTGATGAACAGGAATGCCAGGACTATAACACGACCCACATGGCTCCATGCACAGCTCTCTCTAAACTTGGCACTCTCTACAGGCAGGACCGGCACAGTTGCCCAGGAACAGTTTAAGTCTGCTCCCCATTGGTGGGTTTGGCAAAGCCAGAACATAGAACATTTCTCAACACTGCAATCTGTTTTTCCATCAGTTACACAGAACCTAAAATGCCAAGCTGGAATCTGTTTCTGCTCTGCGTTTAGACTGACAAACAGATTATTGCCAAATGACATTCCAGTATGATAAGCCAAAAACACTGCAGCGGGACTGTTTTAGGCTCTCGTTGGCTAGTGCTTTTTAGCATGAGCTTTCCATAAGCCATTCTCTCACATTAGCCCCCAATGTGCCGGACAGCCAGACCAGGGCAGAATTCCCCTACTTTAAACAGCACGTTTCTATGAGTCATTATATGGGAAAGAGAGAGTGCTGGAGGCATGCCTGGACAGATCGGAGTTCCCCTTTACAGCACACACACATACACACACTGAGTCACACACTCCATGCTCTCCACATTTTTATCCAAAGTTTTTTTTCACAAAGTGTCATTTGGGATCCAAAGTCCCACTAAATTTGTCTTTATCTCCTCTGTAGCCCATTTCTATTCAAAATGCTGTTCTTAATGCAGACCTCAATGACTTCTACCAAGTAATATTGTAATTAACACCATATGGCCGTGAAGCTTCCATATGTTCAGTTTTAAAGAGACTACTGTACATAAAGTCCCTTGATGCTGTGTCATTAATGCTGAATTGCAGGCCAAGAAAAGCCAAACTAATTAAAGGAACAGTTCACCCTAAAAATGAACATTCTCTCTTCATTTACTCACCCTCATGTCATTACAAACACAAATGCATTTATTTTTTCTGCAAAACATGAAAGAAGATCTCTTTTTTAGGTATGTTGGGACCTAAACAACATTGGACCACTTACTGTCTTACTGTATGACACTTTTAACATTTCTGCTGTTCTCAGACGCGGAAATCATCATAATTGAGTAATACTTCAATTGTGGTGAACAGAAACTACAACAAATTTTACTCACCCTCATGTCATTACAAACACAAATGCATTTATTTTTTCTGCAAAACATGAAAGAAGATCTCTTTTTTAGGTATGTTGGGACCTAAACAACATTGGTCCACTTACTGTCTTACTGTATGACACTTTTAACATTTCTGCTGTTCTCAGACGCAGAAATCATCATAATTGAGTAAACTTCAATTGTGGTGAACAGAAACTACAACAAATTAATTTTTTTGCATTCTCAATTGCCCCAATAGCGATTTGTCCATGATAGTGTTTCTATGACTTTACAAAAAAAGGTAAAACAATTTCGAGAGATTGATTATGTTAGCTCAAAAGGGAGAAAGAGGTCAAACTTGCCATCACTCCTTCAGACTTTGTATTAAAAACACTCATGCAGCAGCATTAACTAGTTTTCTGTCATTTAATGCCAAGTTAAGAAAACACAAATTATTGTGTTATAAATGTACATAAAAATTTTTTTTTTTTTTAGAAATGAAAATATAAAAACTTTGCTAGATTTATGATGTTAATAACTTTGGAAAAATCAGAGAGAGAGAGAGTATGCACAGTGGTTTACACAGCAAACTGAATGATAGCTGCATGAAATCCATGTGGCCTATCCAAAACTACTCTTACTGACTTTTTAAGCAACATGGCCGGTGACTATTTTCTCTTTCATTACTAAGCCCGCACATATGAAGAAATTATCTTACAGTGCATCTTTTGTCCTACTATTACCAGTTTGACTATGTGGGAGGCCTTCGAATTGATTTTTCCCTTTAAGAAACACAGAGTGAAACCTCACTAAAGACAATTTCCCTCAAAAGACCTGAGTGAAGATGGCCCCCTGGACGAACTGGGAGAGCGGTGATCTTTTTATGGCCAGAGGGCAGACATCACGTAGAGAACAGCAATTAACACTCAAATCGATTTTCTGGTGGGGAGGTTTGTGAGTCCCCTTAACAGCACCCTGAGAAAAGCACTCAGTATGGACAACAGGAACTTAAAGGGATAGTTCACCCCTCATGTCGTTCCAGACTATTTAATTCATTCATTCATTCATTTGGAAAAGAAGATGTAGAAAGAATGTGATACTAGTTTGGATCAGAGTTATAATAGTTAACTGAAACTAAAACCATAAAAACGTTTTTTGTTACTTTAAATAAAATAACCATTAACTGAAATAAAAAAGAATAAAAAAAACTGATTTCATTTTATAACATTTCTCATTTTTATTTAGTTCAACTTCATGTACTAAAATAACAAAAAGTAAAACAATGATTAAACACATTTTTAATTTTTAAAAAGAAAAAGAAAATGTAAAACATACAAAAATAAATTAATTCAAATATTAATAAAAACTAGAATAGTATCTCAATTATACTAAAATAACACTAGTTTGGACTGACATGAGGGTAAGTAAATGATGACAGAATTGTCTTTTTGGGTGAACTTTCCCTTTAAAGCTTCACGTCAGAATTGGAACCCCATTGATCTGGCAAGTCATAAACTTATATCAGCTGTATAGAAAAGTAGGAAACAAACAGCTGGTTACTGACAAAACAAAAAAACTAAATCTGATCTTGGATAATTCTCAAAGTCTAATCAGATCTTATGAATCTGATTAACGTTCCATGCTAACATGCTTTATGGATCAGGTCAGTACTGTTTATCTATCCCAGCATACTATAAAGTAAGTCTCAGCTGTGATTCGAAGTCCTTGGCTAAAGTCCAAGATGGCCCATCCTAAAAGGAGATCCGAGAAAAAGTGTGAAAGTGGGACAGACCCCTGTACTTTGGGTTCCTCACTTTCGTCCTCCCTGCTCTTGTGAGAAGGAGGTCATTCACACCTTGCAGTACTCAGTCATGAGGAGCAGCCGCGCCTGGCCCAAATAAAGCGCTACATTCCCCTAGCAGAGAGGTAATGTAGCACACACCATGACAGGCGAGTAGAGACTCTGAGGTCTGCTGTGGGAGTGAAACAGCTGTAGGCTACAGCAACATTGACAGCTCATTTAAAACATATAGGGCTAATAGCTTGAAGTCAACTTCAAAATTGACCCTATTTACTTCTTTAAAGCATGTTCCTGGTCTCAGTATGAGCATTTCATTATTGCATGTTGTTGGAAGAAAAAATTATGTCATAATCTTACATAAGAATAAAAAAAAGTTCTGCTGAGATCACTTGGACCACACATGCTAATGTTAAACAATAGTCAAAAAGCTATTTTCACAAACTACCACTCAATTTGGCTCAGTCCTGGAAGTAACGCCTAAGCTCTAATCAATTCTGTAAGGATAAAAGACCCATTCTGGGTTTTTTTTTATATTCACTTCACTCTCAAATATATATATATATAGTGAGAAACATAGATAGTTTCAGCAAGGATGCATTAATTTGATCAAAAGTGACAGTAAAGTCACTGTGTCATGTTACAAAAGAATAAATTCTGATCTTATTAACTTTCTATTTATCAAAGAATCCTGTAAAAAATATATATCACCGTTTCCTCAATAATATTAAGCAGCACAACTGTTTCAACACTGATAATAACAAGAAATGATATTGTTTTCCCCCCTCATGACAACAACAGATCCTCTTCTAGCTCTGCAACCATCTCAGTCCTCGTGTTCTAAATATATCCCTTTAAAACTCCCAAAACCTGAGACAAAAGAGACGTTTAGTGAATTCAGGAGAGGGGTCTGGGAGGCTTTTTGTTTGGACAGCTGTGATAAAACACATGCAAGTCATTTTTGAAGAGCACATTCCTGTTGGATGTGTCTAATGAGAATTGTGCGGGAGGTGACTGGCTTATCAGAGCCTCAGCAATGTAAAGAATGAGGACATTGCTCGAATACAAATACTTTATGCTGGGACTGACAAGTGAAGTGCAGATATCATGAGACTTGTACACATAGGCTACATGTGAGCTTGTCATGTGACTATTATCCGTTTCCAATTTAAAGACCCATGATAGCTCTCTGAGGGTCTGTGGCATGAACACACATCGATCTGTTGGAAAACAGCATTGCGTTTGAACTAATTACACAGAAAAAAAGGGAAAAAAGTCTGAAGAAAAAAAACCTAAATGGTAACCGAAGGTAGCAATCTTCACTTGTTGATGGACTTATATTAGTTGAGTTGTTGTGAATATTTCTCTGTTTCAGTCATAGAAGTAAAATAAGCATCTCAGTTCATTGGTTTCAATTCAATAGTAGGTTAAAATGTTTAGAAAACTCCGTAGCACCCCCTGGTGGATTATTCAAGAGGAAGTTGAAGAATGCTTGTGTAAACTAGATTGAATAAATGTGACATATACTGTATATTACTTTAAGTCATAGCAGATCTTAGTTCTGCAATCAGAAATATTTTGGTTACATTTAATGTAATCTCCTCCTGCATTATAAATGAAAGCTGTAAGATCAGCCAGACATTTCCAGACCAGCGTGTAACTTTCCCACCTGAACTCAACTACATAGGGAATTACCATGGGATTTAAATCACAAGAACACAGTAAAAGGGTATCATTTATACCGAAACAAACATGATATTGTGGTCGGTTGTAGGTTTATTTGTTTTCTACCTATCTCAGACCCCACAAAACGTTTTGAGGAATCAAAATTTAGGCCGGTGACAATAGTTTGGTACTCTGGCTCAAACTACGGTTGACTATGATATACTTTTGTAAAATATTTCATAGACAGAATAAGTGCCATTTTAAGATTATGGGGATAATAAAAGTCAAAATTCTTGCTTTTAAAATAGGATTAATTTACACTATTAAAAAAATAAAGGGTCCAAAATCGCGTTTTGCAGTGACTCCATAGAAGAACCATTTCAGGTTCCCCCCAAAAAACGTTATCTTATAAGAACCTTTTATTTTTCTTAGTGTGGAGAATGTTCCATTTATATATATGTGTGTGTGTGTATGTATGTGTGTGTGTGTGTGTGGGTTGGTGACATGACATGTCTGTCACACAAGATCAAAATGATTATAATTAGTATTGTCATTATTTAAAATGCAGTAAATGATTAAACATTTCTTTGTACATGTACCTGATGTTATAAAAGCTGCTGTGCTATTCGATTTTTTTAATTCTTGAGCCAAATCTCAAAATTGTCATATGGTGTGACTGTCTCAAACATGGTTCAATAAATTACAGCTTTTAAAAAATTTAAAAAAATTGTTAATAAATACCTTTCAGAAGTGTCTATTTTAATAAATGGCAATAATTTTTTCCATCCATATATTTCTAAACTTGGTTCATTTTGTCAATGAAAACCATGTCCTCTGGTGTGACACCATATCCTGATTTTAAATTGGACAATTCCACAGACAGCTTTAATTAGTTGAAGGACCCCATTCAAGGTCATGTTACTGAAGCCCCATTTAGCTCAAATGTGTACATAATACGTTTTTGTCTCAGAATTGTTCAAATATTTAACTTATTTGGAAAAAAAAGTTTACGTTTTGTTGTCCTTTGGTGCAACACCCCTAAATTATATTTTTTAATTAAAAACAAAAAAATTGTAATTAAATGCAGTAATTGCATAAAAATATTTTCTGATAATTATATAGTTATAAAGTGTCATGAAAATAAGTATAAAATGTAATACTTTGTTTTTGAGACAGAAAGAATTGAAGAGAGAGAGGGCACGGAAATATATAGAGAAAATGAACAGAGATCCAAACAGAAGGGAGGAGATCCTAAGAGAATAATGCAGAAAGTAAATGGAATCAAAATGATGCATGAAAAAGAGCAGCCATATACTTAAAAAAATTGTTCACATCTTAATGAATAGAGTTTGAATATCAATCATATTTAGCTGTGCCGCAGCGGGGAGGCTCTAGAAGAGTTTCAGTAACATACTTCTCGCCTTCTCTTTAAAGCACTAACTACAGTTTCTGTCCTTTAGTGTGATGTAATGTCTTTCAGAGTGACGCACATAAAAGAACCACAGATTTGTTTTTATCTCGAAATATGAAAAAAAACAAACAAACAAAAAAACACAGTTGCGTATCGCAGTAGGGGAGATATAATCATTACTCATCTTAAAATGGTCTAATTTTCAGCAGTTTTGAACGGATGGCAGCAAAGTTTGTCCTGAAAATGTCCAACAAGTCATGGGGAACAAAATGATGTTATTCATAATTTCATATAAATAAATAACACTATATGAAAATAAGTGTCTAACGATGAAGATAAATCTCTCTCATGCTATTTGTATATTATTAAGTTTGTATATTATTAAGAGTATATATAATTCTTGTGATTATCCACAGCATTACTATTTTTTATATTATTTTCTTACATTTATCCTCTAATCCTGGCCTCTTAAGTTGCAGGCTTCGTCCACTAGATGAAGACAAAGTTACATTGTGTGCTTACTGAAGCAGGTAAAGTTGTTTCCAAATTAAAATCGATCTGTTCATGTGTTAAAAACTGATAGAGAAGACAAAAAAGTCAATACTCTTGTCATTTCAAGTCATGCCAAAACAAGTCATTTATTTTGCATTTCAAATTTGTCATAATTCTTTGAGGCTTTTAAACTATTATTGAATTTTCTGAAAGCTGTTTTCATTTGTCCTTTCCTACTTGTGTACATATAAATGAGTAAGAGTAAACTAGTTACATCCCCACACACTGGACAAAAAAGGTCTATCTTTTTCTATAACAACAAAAGAGGCGTAAACAACAAAAAAGGTTGCGAAAACCATGACCCACATAAAAACTGTGTTACATCTAACCTGTTACAGTGGACACCGACACAGCACATGTATAATTTAAAATGTGCAAAAATGACACTGTTGCTGGGAATTTATATGAAAAAATATTGGAAAATTATATGAAACAATAAGGTTTTAATATGGGTGTTTCTTCAGAAGATTGCAATCTCCGATTGCTCGAAATCAAATTTCCTTTCTTTACATTGATAATGAAGAATGAGTCTCGTCTGTGACATCAGCACTGATGAGTACGGTGTGATGTCACTTCATTTCAACAGTTACAAATGATTGTTACATTACATAGTTGCATGTGTAACTTTCTCATAAAACCGTATAAAAGACAGCCTTTCCTTTATTCATTAAGGTTGATGAGTGGCACATCAATACAAATATTAACTAGTTTCTGTACAACATTTACAATGAGTGAAAAATGCTACAACACAAATAGAACAGAAAGATATAAAGGCTCCTCTATAACCAATCCGATTCATAGTTATTGAAACAACCGAAACATTAATTGTTACATTCCAAATAAAGGGCATAAACAGAAAGAGATTAAGACCATGCAAAGAAACAAATTCAGTACAATTTGTGCAACAAAGCAAAACTAGTTTGTGACAATCGAGCATGTAGCAGTATTGGCTCCTTTCCCGAACTACACAAGAATTGAAAATACTGAATCACATAGTATTTGACTAGCTAAATCTGGAAAATGGAAATATGGGAATATAGAATACTGTGAGTGGCATGGTGATACATTCATGGGATGTACAGTTCAATGTGCAGCTTCCTATACCCATGGCACTGATGTACAATATCAAGATATTATTAGAGACCAAGACCAAAAAAAAGTATGTGTGTGTGTATATATACACACACTACTGTTCAAAGGTTTTTTTTATCATGTTTTTGAAAGAAGGGTCTTTTTCTCACCAAGGCTGCAGTTATTTGATCAAAAATACAGTACAAATGTATTCCTGTGATGGTAAAGCTGAATTTTTCAGCATCATTACTCCAGTCTTCAGTGTCACATGAGCCTTCAGAAATCATTAAAATATGCTGATTTGCTACTCAAGAAACATTTAATATTTTTTGGTGACCTTGAAATAGAGATCTTGTGTAACATTATATGTGTCTTTTTGATCAATTTAACACAACCTTGTTTAATACATTTGTTTACAAAAATCTTATTGCCCCCAACCTTTTGAATAGTGTGTGTGTATATATATATATATATATATATATATATATATATATACACACACGTAGACACACATATATTATTAACCAGACTTTATTATGGCCATAGTTTTGGGGCTTTTGTTCTTGTAAAACAAGAAGACTTTATTATATCATAATCATTTACCTCTCACTCATTATGTATAACATCCACCTCTTCCTTGAAACTTCAGTGGACTATTTCATCCAAATTCAGACTTCTCAGAAAAAGAAACCTTTCTTTTTCACATATTCTATAGAGTTTTCTTTCTATACGTATATACTATACTGTACAGCTGTGTCGTCTGTACTCACATAGTTCACTTGTGCTTCTCTACACATGACCCTTCAGTCAAAGGATGCTGATGGTCGGTACAGACCCGTTAGTTAGAAGCTGTATGATTATTTCAGCCCAACTGAAAGCATCAGCAATTAACAGCTGTGTATTTAATCTTGGTATGGCATGGCATGATTTTATTATTATTTTCACAGCAGACCACAATGTGTGTTGGCAGGAAACATTCAAAAGAAGTTCCCTAATCTGCTGATTACGGTTATTATACAGTCATGTCTTTCTATTGCTCTGTCTGTTGATTCAGTGCTGGATTGTTAAGACTTCATAGGCCAACAGCACTTTATAAAGATATTCTTAAAGGGCCCCTGAAATGCTTAGAAACACGCAGCGTTACTCTGTGTTGACGTCATTTTAACTGAAACAGGAAGACAGGGCGGGACATATCAAGCAGCCCCGCCCCTTTTTAAAATAGCCAATAGCGTTCGTTTATATCACAGCTTGGGCTAGAGCCGCTCAGACTCAGAGCCGTTGAGCTCAGTAAAGCCGCATTTAACGGTATGCCAGCCACAATAGTATCCATATTGCTATAAAATATAGCATTCTGTGTAGAATTCAAATAGCTCCGATACATTTTGTGGTCTGCGCCGACTCGCGCATGTGATCCGCTCCATGCTGTCGTGACTCTGGACCGGAACAGAGTGTGTGTGCGGGGCGGTGGTTATCGTGACATAGCGCCAAACCAGACTTCTTTTTGTCCTCGATGGAAAGCATATTTATACTGTTTGAATCGTTCCCTGTCCCCTATATAGTGCACTACGTGCCATTCACTGTACAGAAAATACTAATTCTGTGGACAAGTGACCGATTTCAGCCGCGGCTTCAGTCTATTTTATAGTGTAGGGGGCGGGGCTTCGGATTCTAGAGAGCATTTGATTGGACAGAAAGTTTGATGAGAAGCTGAAGTACGACGTGATGTCAAAAAAAATCGTTGAGCCGTTTTGGCGGAAGTGAGGAACTGCAAGCTTTGAATGCTTATATCTTCTAAATGCGAATTTTGTCACTGTTTTGGAGCACACTGCCTTATAGATAACCTTAAGACTAACATATTGATACTAACACCCAAAAAACTTATTTTGATTTCATGAGGACTTTAAGGGCTGATTAAATGTTCAAATAATATGAATAAACCCCACATGCCATAGGGTGCATGTATAGCTCTCCTATTGGTGTAATCGTGTCATATTTAATAGAATTCTACTTGTTTTGTTCATGTGTAGAATACAACACTGAGTTGTACATACTCAGAGGTAGTGTGTATATATATATATATAATTGAGAGCAAAAGTACACTTCTACTCTAGATTCCAGTTTCATCACTTGTTTTTGTCATTTCTACAGCCTAAACGCACAGCATGATGACATGAGCAGTGATGGAAACCGTGACCCACGTGTGTGAGATAATTTCGACAGCAACTTGCACTGTAAATACATGATGACTTGGTGTAAGAGGGCAGAGGTGGTGCGTTTCACACCCCTGGCCTGAATGGGGAGCTCTCTGCCGAGTGTGAGTCCTCTATCCGCTCTCAGCTCAGGAGCCTAATGCTTGATCTCTAAAATGGAGGGGTTGTGGTCGAGGATAGCCAGGATGATCTTGTCCATGTACTGCCTTAAACGGAAGTTGATCTCCTCTTGTTCTTTCAAAGCTTCAACAAGCTGGAAGGATGGAGAGATTGACCAAATGAGTGACAAAAAATGATGATATGTCTTCATGTAAAGCTAAAGGACATTTAGTAAATTCCTCTAGATTAGAGCATCTGCTAATGTTTAGCATTCTATGTTTGTGTTTAGTATTTTATGGTTAGCAGTCTAATATTCACTGCCATTATAAAGCTTGAAAGAGCCAGGTGGTCGAGGATAGCCAGGATGATCTTGTCCATGTACTGCCTTAAACGGAAGTTGATCTCCTCTTGTTCTTTCAAAGCTTCAACAAGCTGGAAGGATGGAGAGATTGACCAAATGAGTGACAAAAAAATGATGATATGTCTTCATGTAAAGCTAAAGGACATTTAGTAAATTCCTCTAGATTAGAGCATCTGCTAATGTTTAGCATTCTATGTTTGTGTTTAGTATTTTATGGTTAGCAGTCTAATATTCACTGCCATTATAAAGCTTGAAAGAGCCAGTTGATTTTTAAATAAAACTCAGATTGTATTTGTCTGAAAGAAGAAAGTCATATACACCTAAGATGGCTTGAGGGTGAGTAAATCATGGGGTAATTTTCATTTTTGGGTGAACTATCCCTTTAGGGTACAGAATCGTTCTAATCATCTAAAAACAATATAACAACTAATATCAAATAATAATGATTAACAGGTGCAAGCATAGGCAGAGGTTTTATTTATAACACGTGTTTGCAGAGTTGATCAATGTAGCCAATCACAGACATATCTGTTGATTTCTGCAACGCAATGGCCAATCAGAGGTGTTTAAGTTAGAATCCACTCAACGCTCGAAATGCTGGAGTTCTTGTGCAGCGCTGAAAATTGCGTGCTCACGAATCCTCTCATTATAACACATGAAGTGTAAACATATGCAGTCCCTCAACGGGACCAGGCATAGCTAGTTAGTGAGGTTCAGTATTCCGCAGATCTCTGTACACTCTGAATGTTGTTCTCACCTCATCTCTGGAGGCATTGTCTATCTCTGCTGCCAGTGACTGGGCCTTGGTCTGACATGCGAACAGGTTTTTGGCCTCGTAAAGGCTGAGGCTGAGAATCTGTCCATTCAGATCATCGTTCTGGTCTCTGAATTTATGGTTCTCCTGTTAATGATTAAACACATCAGTGTACTAAATGCAAGGAAGAATACAGTATGCATTTATATAATATACAGCAGTGGATCTCACTAGGGGGACTCAGCACACTTCCAAGGGAGCCACAAAATGACTTAATATGATTTAAAATAAGACTAACGTTTTAAAATAAGCTAAAACAGCTCAAATCAAGGCATATTTCCTATTTTAAGTTGTTCTTTTAATAACTCTCATTTTGCTTAAGAACCAGGATTCCCATGGCCTTGGGAAACCAGCTTAATGTATATGAGGGAATTTTAAAAGTGTGATTTCCAAACCTGGAAATGTCACAGAAATTTCTCTAATGCATTAATAATCCCATTGCTTTTAATATATTTAATTTTATACATTAAAGGATTAAGGATTTGAATATATTGCCAATCCTAGTTTATGTAAATTAATTTAAAAAACAACTGAAAACAAGCAGCTTTGTCATTACAGCAGATATATCTTAGACTACATGAATATTGTCTTGGAGAGTGGAAGGCCTTGGGGTAAAAAAGAACCACTGATACACAATATATTACATATTATTTATAGCAATTCTAATTCATATCCTTATATTAAAATCTGACCATATTCAGTGAATAATATTGAAAAACATTTTTCAATATAGTGCATTTAATATAGTGCATAAGCCACTTTTGTGATACTTTCATGCGCTTTTTGGAGCTTGAGAGTTGTTGTAAAGTGTACACAGAAACCGTATAAACAATCATGGACCTGATTGATTTGCAATGATATTGTAAGGTAACATATCACAGACAGCACAATAAGCAATATCTTTCCACTGTACCTGCTTAAGCCGTTTTACTTCGTGCTCCAGTTCAATCTCTCGAGTCTTGGCATTGTACTCGGACAGTCCTGCGGCGTTACGGCCACGGCCGGGCTTCTCAGCCTCCAGTTTAAAGAGTTGTAGGTGCTCCAGTTCACGCCGCAGGTCCTCAATCAGCTACATGCATGTGTGAATTGTGTGAGAGGTCTGGAGATTTGTTTATGTATGCATATCAATTCTAATCTGCAATGAAAATGACACTGTGTTACCTCCTGCATGGCCTCTCGCTCCTTCTGAAACTCATGTCTGTTCTGCCAAAGTTTATCCATCATTTTCCTGTACAGATCCATCTCATCCTTCAAACGCAGGCTTGTATCTTCCAGTTTATCAGTCATACGTTGCTTCTCCTGTGCACAAATATACATAGCGAGGATATAGTTGTTGTGTCTAACATCATTATTGTCTCTATAGCGAGACATTAATGATTTAAAATAAAGCCACACCCACATATTTCTCAACATCATCGCTTTAATGACTGCTAATTAAATACGTTTTTTGACAACTGGTTATATTTACTTAGGACAACAGAGCATATTTTCATTAATATTGCTGATCGTGGGCTGCTTTTAAATGAACATTTATTTATAAAAAAAAATAACTTCTTTGGCCATATTAGCCTCCTCAATAGCATTAACACAGGTTTTACTCCTTTCAAACTTTATCTGGAATGTCACAGTTTCTGTCGCTGCCACTTCCCGATCAGGCAAACGAACACACACACGAACCGTCTGCCTCACGGAAATAAATTTAGTTAATATTTGCATCATTTATGATTTATTTTATCCACCCGCAAATAATCAGAATGCATTTTAAAGCGGGAGAAACAGAGGTCTCCCCGGTAACAGCTGTACACAAAGCAGCGCTGAGCTCACAAACTCTGCTTTATCAGGCATATAACATGAAAGATGAAATGAAAATGACATCGAAAATTTTCTTAAGATAGTCTTCCTTCAGAAATACAGTGATATAAAAACACCCACGCCTCGTTTTGATTTTTAAATGTGCAGTAAGTGCTCATGTTTATTCAACGAAGCCTTTTGTAAAATTGCTCATCACTCATCACCTTAACTGCGTTTGTAGCCGGTGCCATAGCCAGACTGATAAACAAACACTGACCGGAAGTTAACTTCGGGCTGGGCAAGGCGCGTGCGCCCGATGAAACCGTCTATAAAGCTTTAAGCATCAGAATCAGCATCGGTATCGGCCGATCACCATGACAAGAAATCGGTACTCAGTATCGGCTGCAAAAATCCTGATCGGAGCATCCCTATGTGGCACTGATATATTATCTGCTAGACAAAATAATAAATATACCCAAAAATGAAAATTACTCACCCATGTCATCTCAAATGTATATGACTTTCTTTTTTCAATGAAAGATTTTTATTAAAATAATCCATATGAGTCCGTATCATGCAAGTGGAAGGGACCCTCAAAGTTGATGCTTCAAAAACCACACCTTTATTTCTGAGAGTGTATGGATTTAATGTGTCAACTTTGAGGGTCCCATCCACATGCATTTTATGGACTCACAGAGATGGGTTATTTTAAAAAAACAATCTTCATTTGTGTTTTACAGAAGAAAGAAAGTCAAATACATCTAGGATGGCATGAGGGTGAGTAAATGATGATAGAATTGGAGTACCGATTTAAGGCATTTTAGAGATACTATTAATATTTCTTGTGAAGCTGCTTTGAAACAATGTAAAAAAAAACACTATACCAATAAATTTGGCTTGATTTGACTTGAGTAAAAAAATCAAGACAAGTCAGTTCACTTGGCAGCCATTTCTGGACCTCATGCAGCTGTTTTTTAGGTAGGCAAAACTAGGCAGTATGTGTACAAGTACGTCTCTCATCCACTTGAACAAACTTTGAAAACTTGTCACCTGTGTATTTAATGTTTCATTGCATTTCAAATCAGCAATAAAATCTGATAACAATTTCACCATAAATGTAGCTTCTTTAGATGATTTGAAACAAAAAAAACCGCATTTTTCAGCCTAGTCCACAAGAGGACCTTTAATTTTTTAGTTATATCAGACAGTGACCTAATTTTTTTAGCTTTACATCACCTTAACTGCGTTTGTAGCCGGTGCCATAGCCAGACTGATAAACAAACACTGACCGGAAGTTAACTTCGGGCTGGGCAAGGCGCGTGCGCCCGATGAAACCGTCTATAAAGCTTTAAGCATCAGAATCAGCATCGGTATCGGCCGATCACCATGACAAGAAATCGGTACTCAGTATCGGCTGCAAAAATCCTGATCGGAGCATCCCTATGTGGCACTGATATATTATCTGCTAGACAAAATAATAAATATACCCAAAAATGAAAATTACTCACCCATGTCATCTCAAATGTATATGACTTTCTTTTTTCAATGAAAGATTTTTATTAAAATAATCCATATGAGTCCGTATCATGCAAGTGGAAGGGACCCTCAAAGTTGATGCTTCAAAAACCACACCTTTATTTCTGAGAGTGCATGGATTTAATGTGTCAACTTTGAGGGCCCCATCCACATGCATTTTATGGACTCACAGAGATGGGTTATTTTAAAAAAACAATCTTCATTTGTGTTTTACAGAAGAAAGAAAGTCAAATACATCTAGGATGGCATGAGGGTGAGTAAATGATGATAGAATTGGAGTACCGATTTAAGGCATTTTAGAGATACTATTAATATTTCTTGTGAAGCTGCTTTGAAACAATGTAAAAAAAAACACTATACCAATAAATTTGGCTTGATTTGACTTGAGTAAAAAAATCAAGACAAGTCAGTTCACTTGGCAGCCATTTCTGGACCTCATGCAGCTGTTTTTTAGGTAGGCAAAACTAGGCAATATGTGTACAAGTACGTCTCTCATCCACTTGAACAAACTTTGAAAACTTGTCACCTGTGTATTTAATGTTTCATTGCATTTCAAATCAGCAATAAAATCTGATAACAATTTCACCATAAATGTAGCTTCTTTAGATGATTTGAAACAAAAAAAAACGCATTTTTCAGCCTAGTCCACAAGAGGACCTTTAATTTTTTAGCTCACGACATGGCGGCAGCAACAACAATACTACAGTGAGAATAAAAGTTACGCCTTCTTTCTTTGCGTGAACATTTGGGTGGCGTTATGCAAATCTTCCCACATAGCGACGTATGTGGGGGCGTGTAAGAACGAACCATTTTAGGTAGGCGTGGCTGACTCTTAACTTTTATAAAGAATATCTCTTTGGATTTGAGACTTTAGTCTTTGCAACTTTACAGATCTTCTTTATGCACCAAGAGCTTGTAACACTCCAAAGAGAAAGGAAAAATTGAAATGAGAATGCCCCGCCCTCTAATACAAACTGCAACTCATTTTCAGCTAATAATTTTTTTAACCCTCCTAAATTTTTTTAAAAATTGTCAAGGTGTGACATTTTTTTATAATGACTGACTCATTAAGTCCTTTTTTGTTGTTGTTTCAGATTGCATATTTAAAAAAATCTACATCATATGACCCCTTTAAGATAGAAGACCCCTTTAAGATAGAAGATCCCTGTCTGCAGTATAATGTCTCGGTGTGTCAGCAGCAGAGGTGGAAACCTCATAATGCCCATGATGCTTTAAATCTTGATTCAGATGAAAGATTGCAGTGTCGTTCTCCTGAAGTGCCAAATTTGTTAGGTGTCCACATAATAATAAAAGGATTATTTCAGCAGTTTTCATCAAATTCCACCACACACCCACCCCAGGCTTTTCTTGAGGGGCTCAGTTTTCCCTCACTGTCTGATAACATTCACAAAGATTAGTAAACCCTTGACTGGAACATTGTTGCTATGGTAACAGCTCCTCTGATGAAACCCATCTCCCGATACAGCTTTTGACAGACCGGGGTGATTAAAGAGACTCATAAAAATATATCTAGCTTTACCTAGAGTGAACTGAGACATAAAGAATCCTCTCAGAAGTGCAGGGCTATGCCATTTAATATGAACTATGGATGCTGTAAAGTTAAGGGCACTAAAGACAGCATTCAGACTGAGACATGGACATGTAACCGCTGAATTAGGAAAGACAGGATGCTAGATAAACCACCCTTATGCATAAAATGGCTCCAGAAAAAAAAATACATCATTACAACATAAATATATTTCTAGTTCATTATTAATATGCACTGCATCAATTAAGAAAATAAATAAATCCTAGATGGCGAAAGAGGCAAGACAAATGTAAATAAATACATGTATATTTCAATCAATACCCAACAACAACAAAAAAAACATGCAAATAAAAACGTCGTGTGTAATCAGAAATTGTTTCCCCAATATTTGTGTGATTTGTGTATTTTATGCTTATAGAGTGCTGCAGGAATGAGTCCTGAAAAACAGATAAGAGGTAGCATTTTTGAACTTTGGGTTCCATCATTCAATTTTTTTTATTTAATGGGTTTTGGTTAATTGTTTGAAATAAAGTCTGTGGTTAACAGAAGCTCAAGATATTTTCACGTTTTATTCTACTACATAGAATACATCCGTAATACCCCCCTTTGTGATTTTTTTAAGCTTTTATGCGTCTTGAAAAAGGCTGTAGCTAGCAAGTGGCTAACTGTGACTAGAGGTTTTTTGCACTGGATTATTATAATTAATGACAAAAGGAATGTTTGGAAATGTAAACTGATATTACCTACTGACACACTACAGCAAAAAATAGAAATAACTGACTTAAACATTTTTTGTTAAAATACTAATAGCCTAAGACCTTTGCACAGTAGTTTATATTTCTTTAATTAAATAAATGCCAGTCAGTTTGATATTTAAATAAATAATTGACTTAGGGTCCCTAAGGAACAGGTTTAGACATACATCTAATACTGTAGGGATCTTTACTACACTCTCTATATTACTACTGCTTGATTAGCACAGGAATGTAATAGTCAGCTGCTCTGCGCTTTTTTGATCCCTTGCTCTTTTTGTTAAATCTTTATGCTAAACCATATTTCCCCTCTTCCTTATTTTAGGTTTCTCTTTTTCTTTACTCAGTAGTATAGAATGCATTAAAAAAATTGTCTTTCATTCAATCGCAAACTCAGCCTTTTCCCAAAAGCATTTAATTAATATCAGAGTGTATCTCGGTGAGTACAGCAGTGTGCTAATGTGTATCTGAAGTGACCCCTCTCACATTCACACATCAGCGAGCCCGCTACCTTTCTTTGTAGGTCACACACAATTTTCGCTCACTTCTCCACTCGCGCAACATGGCATATTTAAGAAAAGAGACATACACTAAATCAAAAATAATACAAAAACCTGATGTAGGATTTTTTCAGAAATTGCTAGTAACTTTTACAAAGCAGTGACACGACATATTGAACTAAAATGACTGAAGGTATTTTCTTGTACAACATACTCCAATAATCTTTATTTTACAATTTATACTGATTAATAAAATCTGCAATGTAGAACCAACCTGCAGGATAACTAGCATATATATCTTTATGTCTTTAAACTAGTCTTGTGCATTTATTAAAAAAAATGTCTTGAAGAAAAAAAGTTTATAGTCTGTTCGGTCTGATCTGAGATTATTCTTACGGAAAGAAAATGTAACGGCCGGCCGCAGGATTGAATATCACAGGTCTAGTCGCAAATCTGAGTAAAACTTTTATTCTTCCCACATGGCTGCATCTTTGGAGATAAGAGCGGAAGAGCAGATTACTGATGACTGATATCTTAATGTGAAGCTTTGACAGCATAATAGAGGTTCTCCCTGCTGAGCGGCGACTGGGATGAATGCAGCCCTATCAGATACACTCTTACTGCAGTAATGTAAGAGGAGATGCAGGGGTCTCCTGCAGTGAGAGCCCAGATAAATGAGCTATAAACTAAGACCCCTTTTGGTCTGTCCCGACCTGAATCTGCCAGCCCGCCTTAGACAGAACTGTCTGGAATGCCTAGACTTAACATTCATTATTTACACTCTTCTACTGACAGACTGCTTTTAATGTTAGGCATGCATTCATACACAAAATTCTTCACATCATTTTATAAACCAAAAAAATCCTATACACATATATCAGTAGTTATATGTACTTCACTGATGAAAGAAGTTAAAATAATGCTATTATCTTTTCACTCACCATTACTCTGTGTATATGGTGTAGTGACAGTGAAGTGATTTGATTTTATGTGACTGATTAACTTACAATAAGTGTGATTTGTGGATTATTTATATTATAGACACACATTTTCTTTTAAATAAATACCAATGAAGGGCAGCTTCACTTTAATGCAGTTGTTTTAAAAATAGAGTTTGACTGTTCTAAATTACAGGTATTAGAATTGTATTTTAATGTTTCGACTTACTGTTGAAAATCATAGCTGGGCCAGTTTGCAGATTTTGCTCTTTACTGATGTTTAAGGTTAACATGATGGACTAATACTGTCATGTTGCAGTACTCCTGATCCCCCCGTACCTTCAGTGTTTCATGCATTATTCCTGAGTACGGACTAAGCTGCATCAAAACTTAAATACAGCTAAAATACAAA
Organism: Sinocyclocheilus grahami; assembly: GCF_001515645.1. Taxonomy (NCBI): domain Eukaryota; kingdom Metazoa; phylum Chordata; class Actinopteri; order Cypriniformes; family Cyprinidae; genus Sinocyclocheilus; species Sinocyclocheilus grahami. The sequence goes on along the minus strand of NW_015505306.1, from coordinate 1,288,762 downwards.
ATCTGGGATGTTAAGAGCTAAAATACACCCACCAATGTGTCCACATTGCTTACAGTGGGCTGAGTTGGAGGGATGATCATCATTAAAAAGCCAGTGACTCTGCTCTGAATATGCAGCCAGGTATCGATTCAAACACGATGCCGAGGCAAAGCCGCTGTATTCTTGCAGAGTGTAAGTGGGATTCCGTCGATGATTATTGTGTAATCAAACACACTTTTGTGCGTCATTATTGGCCAACAGCAATAATAATACTTTTAATAGCCTACTTGGCTAAATGGGACTTTCCAATAATGAAAATTCTGTTATCAAGCGAGTGAATTAAATTAATGAAGTGGTCAGAAAGCACACTACCTTGCAAAAGTTTGGGGACAGTTTTTTTTAGGGGTGCTCCAATTGATCGGCTACCGATTACTATCGGCCGATAATCACGGTGGGATGATTGATCGCGGTCTCTAAAAGGGCCGATCTCAAAAAAACGATCACAAGCTGATGACGCTGCCGTGAGAGGTTTGGCATGACATGCAGCGGCACCGTCTCAGTCGCTATCCGGCGTGGGTGAAATAATTATAATGCTGAAGGTGAGGTACTCACCTTCATATTTCTTCATTAAATAACTTATAAAGTAATTTGAAAACCTTGTGTGAGACATAATTTCACAAACAGCGTGAGTGAATCACCACGTGCGCGCACTCTCTCAAAATACGCGAATGGCTTCAAATCACCACATCGCGTCTGTCTATAAGCGAGCTGCACACTGCACAGTTGACACAGGAATTGTCACTTGCACAAATGAGGCAATGTCACATCGTCACTAAAGTTTATAAATTGCATTACTTTTTCATTCTTGCCAGGGTTTAACCATTCAACGCTCGTGCGCTCTCCTGGAGACCGTGCGCTCATGCACACTCGCAGCGCACACACATAATGCCAAGTTCACATTACTCCATTTGTAGTGCAAATGTGGTGCATATTTTTCCGCGCTCATGTTAACGGATTAAAGCGTTCACTGCACACGGTTGCGGTCCGGCAGTGCGTTCAGGAGCGGTGTGTCTGCACTGGAGCAGTGCAGAGATCGTTTCCGCACCGAGTCTATTGCAGCACTGCAAGCGCTGAATTAAAGTAACAGCGCATTGTTTGCAGTAAATATAAACATGGATTGACACGAAAATGTAGTAATTACACCATAAATGCATATTATTAAAGTTTACTGTGTTTCACAGTCAACACATATGGCTTTTTGGCTAGGTTTAAAGGGAAAGAGCACTTTTAGATAAAGAAGGCAATAATAGATGGCACTGGTGCGTAGGAAAACAAAGTTTTCTATGAGACTGCAGGACTGCTTGTAATAAAGATTTAAATGCAAAAGAAAAGGCAGTAGAGCTGACTATTTCTGTCAATGTTAAGTTTGTGATAACTTAAGAAAAGTAGTTTAAATGTTTTGCCACTTGCTTGAGCAACTTAATATATAAATCTAGAAGTAAATGCAAAAGTAAAAAGCATTGAATAATGTCTTGCTTATATTTATTGTGTTTAAACAATCTGTGAAAGATTGTATTACTGTACTGTGTAAAAAAAAGAATTGCAATGCTAAAAAAGCATTTTCAGTGACAATGTTTGAATTTGAAATCAAAATAATGGATAAATGTTGTGTTTGTGGTAAACAGCCGCGGATCAGTTGCCGACTCCTGTGTGAAAGCCCGTGCTGCTTCCCCTCTCACAAGAGACACCTAAGAGGGGATATCCCCCCATTTTCAAAAATTAAATTCAGGCCCTGAATAAATGTCTAAAAATCCTGATTGGAGTATCACTATAAATAGTTATAAATGATAAAAAGAAGGCTTTAAAAGATCGGTATCGGCAGATACTGCTGTCTGTTATCGGCGATCGGTGATCGGCCTCAAAAATCCTGATCGGAGCACCCCTGATTTTTTTTAAAGAAATTATTACTTTTATTCAGCAAGGATGAATTACAATGATAAGAAGTCACAGAAAAGACAATTTTACAAAAGATTTCTACTTCAAATAAATGCAGTTCTCTTGAACTTTCTGTTCATCGTAGAAATCTGAAAAAAAGTATCACAGTTTCCACAAAAATGTTAACTGTTTTCACCGTTGATAATAATCAGAAATGTTTATGTCAGCATATTAGAATGGTTGTATGAAGGATCATTTGACACTGAAGACTGGAACAATGGCTACTGAAAATTCCGCTTTGCATCACAGGAATAAATTACATTTTCAAATCTATTCAAATAAAAATTTTAATAATATATTCACAATATTACAGTTTTCTGTATTTTTAATCAAATAAATGTAGCCTATGTGAGCGTAAAAGACTTTAAAAAAAAATGTTGAATGGTAGTGGATTAAACGTATTTGATGCAACACTATTTCTTTGTCTAAGAGCATGTCAAAAAACATTAAAATGCACAACATGTCCCAAAGCCCTCTGATCTATAAATTATACAGAAGTTTTGTCTGTGAAGTCCAGGAGGAGATGCGTGATGTAGGAATGCTCCTCCATTATTCGATTACTTTCCTCAGTGAAAGCAGAGCAAGTATTTTTTGCTAATGTTTAGATGTGGTTTGACTTTTCTCTATGAATCTGGAGAAGAACAGCACTTCTTTACAGATCTGCCATTTTAAGATGACAGCAACCCACACAAACAAACAAACACAACACTCAATTCTGGCTAGCGTCCAAAGTGCACCATCACATGCACAGCCTTTTCAGGTGCAGCTCACAAGAAATGCCAAGTGTGCACATAAGCATGACAGAAAAAACTCTCAAATTTCTCATGACAACAGCGATCCCTAACACACACAGTACTAGCTGCTGTTTTTGGAGATTTTTCAGGTAACAAACATTTTGGACCACTTTACATCCTGAATCTATACAGCAACTACCTCAAAACAATATGTAAAAATTATCTTAGAGTTTAAACCCTGCATTTTGAAATAGCCTTACCTTTAACATTACTGTTTTGCTAAATGCTAGTTTTGGCTAATGACCCCAATGAACCTGTTAGCTGGCTAAGATCAAGCACTTTAGTACACTGAAGTATAACTCAGTTATGTTAGTGGAGTGACAACAGAAACATACTAGTGGGGGACATTCAAGCTGGCTGCTCATTTTCTGTATCAGTTGCGCTTGGCTGGTTTTGTTTGAGATCTCAGTGGAAATGCAGCTGGATAGCTGGCCATCTCGCTGCCTACACAGTCAGCAGACAAAAGACAGTGTGGATTTACCGGGAGCCATGAGACATAATCCAGCTCTCAGGGCTCTAAAACTGTCTGTCGCCATTCTCTGGACGGTATCAAAGGAAAACACCTTTGAACTCTTTATTGACCTTGAAAATTGTAACTCAACAAATGCACAGAAAGACCAACTAGAGCTGCAGTTACACAATCAATACTTCAGGGGCACTTGGCTAAGCAAATTACCGTATTATTCCACAACATGCGTAGGCGTCCCTTTGAAAGCAAGACATGTCGAGACAAGTGGAAATATGGTTCTCAATTTAGTTGCTCTAAGATCCGGACACAATCATAAAAGTTTACCACTGACTTTAAAAGGTCGGTCACAAAATGTTCATCCACCCCTCTCCCTTGGCAGAGATCTCAGAGCAATAGTCTGGATGCACCACATTATTGGGTTTTAGAGTGTCCAAACTGCAATTAACCTCTTGTCCCACATATAACACTGAATTATACCTTTTGCTAGTGCTGGGTGGTATACCGGTTCATACCGAATACCGGTGTTTATTTTTGTTATGATATGAATTTTTTTAATACCACAATACCGGTGTATGTCGCTTAAACGACGTTTGGAATGCGACACTGTTTGAAAGGGGTCCCTTTTCACTGTTGCACTGTGGTGAGGGAACAGCTGTATGTGTTACTAAGCATGAAAGTTCCGAAACTGAAGCTGTAGAACTAATAGAACGTGATGACACAAGAACTCATCCACAATATCCACATTGACCGCCACAAATATCCACCGCCCCCTACCATCAGCTACCGCATCTCACACACACGAGCGTGACTTTAGCACTAGATTTAGCAACTTTCAGACCCTTTTAGCGGTTTTTCCCAAAGAATATACATACTGACAAACCTAGTGACTTTTTGGATAAACCTTAGCTATGGTTCAGTTGGAAGATTTCCCCAGTGCTGTCCCGCGAACGCGAGGTCTGACTTTCTCGGAGAAGTGTCGCCTCTCTCTGTGTCTGTTCTGTGCAGTGAGCGGCAGAGAAGCGGTGCATTCAGTTGGCCGCACCGTAGCCGACTCGTCAATAAAAGAGTACAAAACAGCGTTTCCTATGCACAGATTCTCTGCTGCCCATGCAATAATAACCAGGCCTGATACAGCATTTCATAACGGATCGATATCTAAAGCTGTCAGACCAGCTGCTAAGTGACTAATCTTAAATGCAGTAGACAAGAGAACTGGATTGACTTGTGTACAGTACCTACGTATACAGGATCATCTTATACTGAATTAGGGTGGATGACATCAAGCAAAAGTTAGAATAAAAGTTATTATAGTTAATATAACACACATACAGTTGAGGGGTCAGTAGGATTTTTTTATACTTAGTTATTCAGCAAGGACACAATAAATTGATCAAAAGAGACAATTTTACAAAAGATTTATATTTCAAATAAATGTTCTTTTGAACTTTATATTCATTAAAGAATATTGAAAAAAAAAATTGGCACCGTTTTCACAAACATATTAAGCACCACTACTGTTTTCATCATTGATAATAATAAGAAACATTTCTTGAGCATCAAATCAGCATATTAGACTAATTTCCGAAGGATCATGTGACACTAAAGACTGGAGTTATGGTTGCTTAAAATGCAGCTTTGCCACCATAGGAATAAATTACATTTTAAAATATATTCAAATAGAAAACAGTTATTTTAATTTGTAATAATATTACTGAAAATTATTAAAATCCTGGACAGGGCATGTACTGACATCCAATATACTAATGCATTATATGATACAATTGTGCTTAATTTAAGATTATTTTAAATATGAATGACAACTTTGACATATAAAAACAATGTTATTTTCAACCACCCATATGCTGCGTTTATAGAACTGGCTTATGACTAAATGTCCTCCATAGTGAGGTAGCAGGGCTTTGTATTGACTAATCTTCAGGTACAATGAACATTTATCAGCATATAGCTGACAAGCTCTCAGCTGTAAAAGTTTAATAAGCCAATAACACAATGCCCGAGCCTCCGTGGCAAAACAAACCACGAGAGAGTTAAAGGCAAGCACCAGAGAAGGAATTTTAATGGACGTCTAACCCTATTGTTCCTTGACCTTTCTAAATTGTCCCTTGCCAGAAGAATAACATTATTGCAACATTAAGAAACACACACATTCATACAAACACAATATGAATGCGGTACTACCAGCAGGTGGTCATTTGCCATCAGAGAGTCTTCCCAAACCACCCCAGCACACTCAACCTCCCCTTTCATGTTCACATAGTCGCTTCCTACTATTAGCCATATTCAAAACTCCACAGTCCCTCCCCTTCAACAACCCCCAACCCCACAACAACTCCCAGCGCACACCATTAGCCCTGTTCCCAAGAGACACAGAATTAACTGTTTAAGTTTACAAGCATGTGCACTTACAACAACAATCAATCACTCTGCTAGTTTTAATACACCATTAGTCTCATTTGCGGTGCAAAATGGAGGCTTTTCTATCTCCAAGAACAGATATTTTCACCAGTCTGGCATTTAAGAAACAAAGTAAGAGAAAAACAGAAACAATGGGGTCACCAATGGTTGTTCAGTAGACGAAGGCAGACACGAACACACACATGCACCGCCAAAAGCGCATTTAAACACAGTCCAAACACTCCCTGTCTGATTAGCATTTCAATAGCATGACCCCTTTCCCCTCCAACAGATTACCACACAATCCTGGCTGGCTCTCCAGTCATTCATTCAATTTGTCATTCAAGGGCAGGTGTAGCGTTTGGGTAACACACAGGCTGGTTGTGAATTCCACCACACTCAGAGCCTTCATATCTTGCACTAAAATGCAAAAAAGTCATAAAATGCAGTCATTTCATTGAGCTTTAACGCTTTAAAGTGCCATTGGGAGTCAAAGAGATGAAATTCTGAACATCTACTAGAGCTTCTCAGCATCCCTGTTGGGAGAAGATGATCATGTACGTTGAAAGATTATTACATCTACATTGATACTAGGAAAGAGGTTGAGAGAAGAACATGAGAGGAAGAGCAGGAATAATGGACTTTGCTTGGCTGCAGCAAACGTTCACACATGCAAGTTTTCTCATCTCATCCTCTTACCCCGCTGCTCAATAATGAAGATCCATCACCTCCATCCTCTCCACCAGTGCTGGTTAAACCCTCATCGGCTGAGGACGCCCAAGACTTGGTGTCCCCGTCTCCCTCCAGGATCCCCACCCTCACCACAGTCCAACAGGTGAAATATCAGTGTCCAGTCCCGTCAGATTTCAGCGAGTGGCTTCGGGTATCTCCACCTATAGCCACCGCTGCTCCAAACTGGCTCTGTCCTCCTCACACATACACACACATTCGCTCCAACCTGCAGCAACCGATCATGCGGCCACACACGAACACATACGGACAGAGACGCTACAGATCTGGCAACAGTTGTTGGGCTTTTGGCCACTCCTACCAGCAAATCACCTCCCCTACTCCGGCTTGTCACATTCCCTCCCTCTCTCTGCCTCGTTCTCTAGGTTGTTGCTAGGAAACTATTCAGCTGAGCCGTCCCACAGCCGTGAAAGAGCGGAGCGTGAGTGTGCTCCCTCGCAACACACACAGCTATCTTAAACCGAACCTCAGCTGTGCTGGATAATACGCACAATTACGGATAATTAACCTTGTCCTCGTTTAAGTACCATGATAAATAACGCAAATAGATAAATAAGATACAGATAAATCAAAGTATCAATAGGGGGTTGATCATGCGGTGGCCTGAAGAAAAAAAAAACAGGCAGTGTTCTTATGATCAAAAAAGAAAACAAACATACTTGTATTCAGTCCTTATTCAATCATAAACCAAGCATTTCCTTGAAAATCCCTCATACAGATGCCAAAATGTTTATTATATCAACAAAAATACTATAAAACATTATACATTTACTACAAACAGAAATAGCACATAACAAATGTTGTCCGAAACAGATGAATCTGGCAACATTTTAAGTTGGTTGTTATATTGCGGCAGTTCAGAAATGAAATATCTGGCAAGTGGCGCTAAAAGGTTAATGCTCTATTGCTTTTGAAAATAACGTACCACCTACATTAAACCCTACCCTAAACCAAGTGTTAAAACATATTTTCTATGTCAACTATGCCATTTCAGCTTACTTTATAAGCTCTTTTATCTTAAAGGGGTCATATGATGCGATTTCAATTTTTTCAACACTTTGGAGTGTTACAAGCTCTTGGTGCATAAAGAAGATCTGTAAAGTTGCAAAGACTAAAGTCTCAAATCCAAAGAGATATTCTTTATAAAAGTTAAGAGTCAACCAAGCCCTCCTAAAACGGCTCGTTCTAACGTTCGCTGGGGATCGCCGGATCAGCTTTCACCGTGGACGAAGCGGAGTCCAGGCCGGGGTCCAGGCTGCTCCTTCGTCGAATCCGCCGGCCGCGCCGTTCTCAAGCCCACCGGCCGCCGCTCACTCAAGCCCGCCGTGTGTGATGCTGTGTTTTGTTGTGAAAGCAAAAATACTTTGTTTGGCCTTCCAAAAGAGGACACAACTAGAAATCAGTGGTTAAGTTGTATTTACAACACTTTTTCATAACAGTTCAACCCAAATATTCAGATGTGTGCAGCACATTTTGCAGCGAATGAGGACTGTTTCCTGTGAGAGTAGCCTACAATGCCAGTGTCTGTTTCTATAAAGTGGGGCAGTTCCAACTTTGCAAGGACAGTCTGGCGCTTCTGACTCACAGCCTGCAAGTAAGTTTTTTTATATTTAAAGAATTTGCCACTGACAATTCAAACTCGAGTTTTGAGCAGTGTAGAGTAGCGCTTGTTGTTTGTCGTTTCTCCAGACATGATTTTATGTTTATGCAATGCGATACGCAACGCGTAAAAAGACAGTAAAAGTCATTATAATTAGTAAAAAATGAGAAACAAGAGACCAAAAAATGCAGATGAGCTGAAGGCCACTGTCAAAGAAACCTGGGCTTCCATACCACCTCAGCAGTGCCACAAACTGATCACCTCCATGCCACGCCGAATGGAGGCAGTAATTAAAGCAAAAGGAGCCCCTACCAAGTATTGAGTATGTACAGTAAATGTACAGTAAATGAACATACTTTCTAGAAGGCCAACAATAGAGCTAAAGTCCACAAACAGGATCCTCACATAAGTCCCTGTTTTGTCCAGATGTTGCAGGATGAATTGCAGTCCCATATTGACTGCATCATCCACGGACCTGTTTGCTCGGTAAGCAAACTGTAGGGGGACTAGTAAGGGTCCAGTAATGTCCATTTATAATCTGAAGAACCTTCTTTATGGAACAATTTAGACAAAAAGGTTCTTCTATGGCATCGTGAAGCACCTTTATTTTTAAGAGTGTAGATCAGAACAGCACATCTTCTTTAACGCTGTAACATTTGTACACCACCTTTAGTTGATGTAAAAACATGTCCTGCCGCCGCGCGCTTTCCCCGTTGATTCTGCGTCGCGGTCTGCTCTAAACAGCTGAAAGCCCGGGAGACTCAACGCGCTGTCCGGAATGGCGTCATTCAGCCAAGTTTCCGTGAAACACAGAGCAGCAGAGTGTGAAAAATCCTTATTTGTCCGGGAGAGCAGAAGGAGATTGTCCGTTTTTGTTGGGTAGAGAGCGGAGATTCGCCATATGGATGCTCGGCAACGGCATTCTGAATCCGCGCTTCCTGAGCTTCACGAGCACGCCGGCTCTCTTCTCCTGTCTGCGCATCCTGAAGCGTTTGACCACGCCGACTACAACGTTCAGCAAAACATCAGAATAAACTAAATCTGGTAGAAGATTGTGTGGTGTGTTCTGGCGAAAGTTCAACAGCTCATCCCTGGTAAAACTGATCGTGTTTGAGAAACAAAAAACAGGAAAAACTAACAAAAACAGTACAAACACTGGAGAGCCAAACACTGAGGCTGCCGTCTGCGGCGCCATCGCATGTTAATCGATGTTAATCGAATAATGTTATGTGATGTAAACAACAAAATATTTTAGTTTACAAATCATGAACTATGGTAAAAGTGTTTTGAGGTCTTATCACAGTATTGTGCAAGGAATCGACTGAAAATAAGTCTTTATTAATCAATAATCTGCCCCGTAATCATAATTGGTATGAAAAGTTGTTTGTGTTTTATTCCCACTAATGTTCATTTCAGCTAGAAATGCAGTTAATTGTACGTACAGGTAAATTTTTGGATGTTTGCAAAAATGTAGGTAGAGGCATGTTTTTCCCAATAAGTCTGTTGACTTTTCCCCTCCAAAATCCTTCATACAGACTGTATATGTGCAAACAGATAAAACCACAAATCAACCACTTGAAATAGTTAACCCAAGGCTAAAAATGAACCTGAACCTAAAACTTAAAAATGAAAGTGATGTAACTCTGGGCTTAATCTTGACCACATTTCACTTTAAAGGGGTTTTAGCAGTTAAAAAATAATGTTAACCTAAGAGTTATAGGGTTAAATAGTTCAACCAAAGGTGCAAATTCTGTCATCATTTACTCACTTTTCATTACAAACCAATATGACTTTTTTTCTTGTGTGGACCACAAATTAAGATATTTTGATAAATGATCACCAAACTGTTTGCTTGCCAACATTTCTTCAAAATATCTTCTTGAAACAACATGAGGGTGAGTAAATTATTTATTTTTTGGGTGAACTATCCCTTTAAGCATAGTGCAGCATTATTTAATGTTAACAAGAAGTCTGCAAATAATTTCACGATAAAATTGAAAAATTAACTAGAGTTCACAGGAGTTCATAAACTTAACTAAAAATTAACTAGAGTTCATAAACTAGGATTTATGGAATATCTTAAGAGCTTCCTTAATTAACACTTCTCATAAATTCACAGCAGCAAATAGCTCTTGCTAGAGGCAAAGACGGATGAAATAAAAATCTAATCAATGGTGAACATTTACACATGTACATTCACACTTCCATAGCTGTAAGTGAGAAGTCTCACATATGTGTATATGTGCTCTGCCTATACATGAGTTTTTTTTAAGATTTATTTTTGGAAAGTGGGAGAGAGAGAGGGGGGCAGGGTCAGGAAAGGTCCACGAGCTAGGACTCAAACTCAGGACGCCCGAAGCACAACGGCGCTATATGTCAGCGTGCTGCCCACGAGGCTATTGGCGCCGACTATGAGTGAGGTTTGAGATGCAAGTTTATGCAGGTGTGTGAGGGAGAGGGAGAACAAAAGAAAGAGCAATCCTCCTCCATTCCTCCTCTGCACTGTGTATCAGTGATGCCCCACTTTTCCATGATTCCCATGAGCTCAGCACAGCAGCAGCAGAGGTTAGTTTCAGTCCAGCAGCTCTTACCTCACACATGCTCCTCTCTCAATGTCAGGGCTATGAACATCTCTTCAAACTATCTTAAAATACATTACACATTATCGCTGTGATTTTGCAGGGATACAGACACAGTCTGAGCTTTAGTTGAGAAGATGGAAGAAAGAGAGCGAGGGAGGGAGGGTGGAAATGTGAGAGAGGATGCTGTTAGATCAGGAGGGTGTTGGCTGCAGATGAATAGATGTTCACACAGTTCTATCACCAACTGCTACTCGGCTCCTGATGCTGTTTACACAGCCAAAGCCATTCTATTTCAGACATGTTTGTACTGTTTTACCCGGATTGCAGGTTTTAAAAATACTGTGCAACGAGAGTTATTTCAGTCAGGTGTGGTTGATCTCCACCTGCTTCCTGTTGTCATGTCTCAAAGGAAAATAAACAAATGCATATTTTTTTTCATAGTTGCTGTTTGAACATGATAAATAATGTTAAACCCATAAGCGTAGCTTGACGTTTGAGTTTGGTGGGGCCAAACCGAACCGGTGGATTTGGTCAGACGTACTTTTAAACACATTTTAGTTTTGCTATAGTAAATCTACATATTCACATTCACATAGAGCAGTGGCAAGTGCCTGAGGTTGTCATGGTAACCACATTGCCCACGAATTACAGCTGCGCTTCTATTTTGCCACACTAAACTTGGCAATAAACACGTTTAAAATGCACAATAAACATGTCTGTCAAAACGATCTCAAAGGAGGCTTTTATTAAGCAAATCAAGAAGTGAATTACTCATCCACTGTTTTTAAAACAGACATGTGTTGGGCTTGATTCAAGTTAACGCACAATGAGGCATTTTTATTTCTTATTGAATAGACAATAAACAGTTTATATTCTAAAATCTATTTAAAGGTTGTGTTCTGTGAAAATTAAATAACATTTGGATGTAAATGGTCGGCATAAAAGTAGTGTGCGGCTAAACCTGCTGCGTCCTCTGGATCACCTTTATCTGATTGTCCGAGTCCGGAATCATTAAGCACGGCATTAATATCTTCATCTGAGTTTTTCGTTGTCTCCAGATTTCTCTGCAGTTCGTGTATGTTGTTAAAAATGCAGAACATCATTTTATTCCACACAACAGGCAAGCATTACCGTTAAGTCTATTATCCACCAAAATGCAGATTCGTCACATGACAATACTTACGCAAATGAGATTGAGGGAGACGTTAAGTTTGTTTTGATTTATTAATTTACTTACAACAACAATTTAAAATGTATTAACTTTTATGTATTCACTTTTACATGTATTAACTGCATTATATACATTTTTACTTCATAGAAAAAAACTTTATAAATAAATATTTAGAAAAATTCTTAAATCCCTATGGGGGAGCCAGGACCCCCATAGGGAGACCTCTGGAGAACACTGCCTCTGAAATGAGACACAGCTTATGTGGTTACTAAAGTGTTCCAAGATGTCTGCTGTCTGGTTGCTAGGATGTTCTAAATGGTTGCCAGGGCAAGTCCCGCTCAAGAGGCCATATGACTGACAGGTAAAGCAAACAATCATGTTTCATTTTGTGTTGCATCATGTTTAGAGGTATGGAAATGTCCCCACCGGTGTGTAAAACATTTAAAGAATCTTTGCCGTGAACTTTACATATTTCACATACTTTTGAAAATCCAGTGTTTAGTTGATCCTGATAAGCTCTCATCATCACAGTTGTAAAGACAATGGCTTTCTTCTTCCATGAGGGGGTGTGGCATCATCCCGATATCTTTGTTTACAGGCAGAACGTTAAAGAACGCGACACACATGTCTCCTTAAAATCCTGTAAAATTCAACCAATCAGATGAGAACTTCGAAACTCCGGAAGTGTTTCTAATTTTGTGTGCCATATGCATCAGACGTTCAGCCAATGGTCTGTGGGAGTGACGTCCGAGGCTGAGAATATGGATAAATAAACATGACACTAAAACCGCAATGGCGGCAAGTCCTTGTCTTAATGAGTGACTCATTTAATCATTCATTCAAACGATTTTTTCATTATTTTCTTTATAAATTAATCATTGAATCACTGACTCAAATAATTCTTTCAAAAAGAGATTAATTCAGGAGCAAAACATGGCAGTATTGCTGTGAGATGCATAAAATGTTCTGCTCCAACTTTGTTTGAAACAATTTTCACTGGTGAAACATAAAAAAAATTTAACTCACTCAATATTAACTTTTGTAACTCTTGTTTTTTTAACTGTTGTATAAAATCAATCTAACATTTGCAATCGCTCTCACATGCTAATATTCAGGAAAACAGCACTCTTGATGTGTGATATTACTTAAATATATCTTATAAATACATAAACCCATGCAGGGATATTTTTTACTTTCATAACTTAAATAATAGGGGCATTCTAACTGCATTCTAACAGGCTTCATCACGCAGTGAATGCTTTTGGACTCTCAAGATGAGTTTTGTTTGTTTTTTGCAAAGTCAGTGACATACTCATTAACGTCAGCTCATTCATTCTTAAAATAACAATTATGATATTATTGTGGACAATAAATATCGCACACCCCTATCGCTAAGATGTTCTGAGGGTTTTTAGACGTCTGCTTTATGGTTGCTTGGATATACTGAGTGATTTTAGACATCTGCTATCCGGATGCTAGGATGTTCTAGGTAGTGTTACTGTGTGGTTGCTAAGGTGTACTGAGTGTTTTTTAGTCTCAGGATGTTCTGGGGGGTTTACAGCGCATTATATATTTGTTAAGTTGTTCTGGGTGTATAAATCACTTGCTATCTGGTTGCTAGAATGGTTTAATTTAGAGAGTGAAGTCTCCTTCTCTGTCTGCATATGAGCACGGCTTTTATCTCTTCTAACCTTCTCTTTACTCTTTCCCTCCCTTATTGTGATTGACAGCAAGTAGATTAAGAGGACTTCTGGAATGTGAGGAAAGACAAGGAGAAAAGAGGGAAAGAGAATAAGAAAGGGGGCTAAAACAGTCCACTCTCTAATCAGACCACATGAGCCAGAAGGCACAACAAATAAGACAACACACACATTCTGGACAACAGCAAATTAATAATGAGTTGAAGAAAAAAATCCAAAAAAAAGGTCAACAGCCCTACAGCTTAGGGTGCTCAATTGAAGCATCAAATGTTCAAGCAGCTACTAGTGTAACACAGAGTGGGTTAGAAAATGAATAGATGATGAAGTGACAGACAGCAAGAGTAAGCAGCAAGCAGAAGAGCAGGATACACACACATTCTGGACAACAGCAAATTAATAATGAGTTGAAGAAAAAAATCCAAAAAAAAGGTCAACAGCTTAGGGTGCTCAATTGAAGCATCAAATGTTCAAGCAGCTACTAGTGTAACACAGAGTGGGTTAGAAAATGAATAGATGATGAAGTGACAGACAGCAAGAGTAAGCAGCAAGCAGAAGAGCAGGAGGGAACACAGTGAACACAGGCTTGGCAGTTTGGGCACAGTGTGCATACAAATTACTGTATTCCTCTATAATCTAAAACCAGAGGTCTGAACTGGTGGATTGCAATGTATAAATGAGTCACAGGTCTGTTCTGATAGCAAACAAATATAAAGATAAATGCTAAATATAAAGAAATGCAACTAACCATGTAACCGTGCATTGAAACTACACAAGGTATAAGAGAAAACTTAGTAGGGTTGAGAGACGATTCTAAACCAGTTAAGACCAGTTTAAACCAGCATTTTTAGCTAAAAATAAAACTATAAAAAAATCGATTTTGGTCTTTGAAATAAAGCTGGAATAAAAATAAAATCTAAATATCACATGAAAATTTAAAGGGGTCATATGATGCGATTTTAATTTTTCCTTTCTCTTTGGAGTGTTACAAGCTCTTGGGGCATAAAGAAGATCTGTAAAGTTGCAAAGACTAAAGTCTCAAATCCAAAGAGATATTCTTTATAAAAGTTAAGAGTCAGCCACACCTACCTAAAACGGCTCGTTCTAACACGCCCCCACATATCTACGTCGCTATGTGGGAAGATTTGCATAACCCCGCCCAAATGTTCACGCAAAGAAAGGCGGCGTAACTTTTATTCTCGCTGTAGTTTTGTTGTTTCCGCCGCCATGTCGTAAAGACGCTGTGTGCTTCGTTGTGAAAGCGAAACTACTTTGTTTGGTCTTCCAAAAGAGGACACGACTAGAAATCAGTGGTTAAGTTGTATTTAATATTTAAAGGATTTGCCACTGACGATTCAAACGCGAGTTTTGAGCAGTGTAGAGTAGCGCTTGTTGTTTGTCATTTCTCTGATCACAAATGCAGACATGGTTTTATGTTTACACGGCGCGATGCAACGCAACACGTAAAAAGACAGTATAAGTCATTATAATCCATAATTATGTCCCCACTGGATGCAACGAATGCCTAGTTTATAATGGGTTTTCATGTTTTTGAATCATCGCTCCGGGCTGACAGGGCATCACAGTATGGTAAGGGGCATAACATTTCCGTCTCACGCTTGAGGTATTCTGCCAATCACAACGCACT
This sequence comes from Sinocyclocheilus grahami, assembly GCF_001515645.1. Taxonomy (NCBI): domain Eukaryota; kingdom Metazoa; phylum Chordata; class Actinopteri; order Cypriniformes; family Cyprinidae; genus Sinocyclocheilus; species Sinocyclocheilus grahami. The sequence continues at coordinate 1,273,662 of NW_015505306.1, read as the reverse complement.
GGATAGCTGGCCAATCACAGCACACCTTGCTGTTTCAGACTGATGAGCTTTGTAAAAATCGATGTGTTTCAGAAAGGCGGGGCATAGAGGAGAAACAATAATGTACAGTATGTGGAAAATAATGTGTTTTTTTAACCTTAAACTGCATAAACATTTCATTACACCAAATACACAAAATACTGTTCTTTTTAGCAGCATCATATGACCCCTTTAAGCAAACATAAATGTTTTTATTTTTGTCTTTGCAAGTAACTGAAATAAGTTTAAGTGCTAAAATTACTAAAACTAAAAACAAATTAAAGCTAAATACAAATATTAAAAATTACTTAAAATGTTTTCTATTTTAAATGAAACTGAAAATATAAAAACAAACGCTAATTCCAAATATTAATAAACACTATAATAGTTTCTGAATAATACTAAAATAACATTGTAAGGACATTTTTGTTTTACACTGAACATATTTGGTAGCGCATTTGGTTTGTTATGTAAAATCCTGGTCCTGAAGAAAAACTATTTGTTGAACCACTGGTTAAATCAAAGCATACAAGTCTCTTCAGAGTGCTAAAGACATTAACAAACAATGTAACCGCAGCAAACAAAGCTCAATCCCCATGGTGTTCATTTGTTTTATATTAAATAGCTGGCTATGTCTTTATCTGGCAATAGTGCACCACTGTGAATACAAAACGTAAGTGCTCAACACAATGACAAAATGGCCGTAACATTAAACTTTTAAATCTGCTGAAAGGTGACAAAGTGTACAGAGGTCACTCTCAAGTATATATTACTGCGAAAAGTGACCAATTCCTGCTGTGCACATGGTTCTAAGCAACATGACGACATTTTATCTAATGGTAGCGATGTCAGGCAACCTCAAGCTCATGCTGGGCATGACAGCAGGCTTCTTGGTGAAAAAGCTTGTACTTAACGTGTGATGTCATTTTTTATTCATTCAGTTGTGACAGTGCATACACTCAGAACCTGGCTGCTCACACCAACCCAGAGAGGAGAGGAGAGGAGAGGAGAGGAGAGG
>NW_015505306.1:1266536-1272156 GCF_001515645.1 Sinocyclocheilus grahami | reverse complement strand
GAGGAGAGGAGAGGAGAGGAGAGGAGAGGAGAGGAGAGGAGATGATAAACACGGCCCAGTGGCATGCTGATGGCAGTGATTGGACTCAGTGGGTAGTAGTACTGCACAGCATCACCCCAAAATGGGTTGCCTTTATCATTTGACCCTGGACCAATATTAATCTATATATAACTCTTCTTTTCCCTATTCTCTCCTTTAGGTTCACAGGTAGCAGGCGATGGCCTGTTAAATTCAATGTCATGTTGCAGTGCTCCTGATGAACGGAGCGCTGTGCATCTCATTTCAACACGTGTCTGTGCTTGAAATACCAACAGCTTCAATCTCCACCTGCTTAAGCGCAAATCTGCTTCATAGTATCATCTGTATTCATTCTATTCTGAGCAGATACAGATCCTTTATGGTGACGTTTGTTGTGGTGCTGCGCAGATGAGCACATTTAGACGCTGCTGATAGACAGATGATACTACAAAGAAAGAGTAACACAGTCAGACATGTTTACAAAAGTACACAGTGTGTTTTTGCAAGTTGTGTACTTTTGGCATGTCAGTTCAGTTTTGAAAGTGTTTATAGACACACGTTTTAACTACAAAAAGGCAACTGAATATTTCCAACATAATTGTACAGGAAAAACCATGAACACCCATATATATCGACTTTCTTTTTAAAACGTTAATATTTTATTCAGCAAAAATGCACAGAATTGATAAAAAGTGACAGAAAAGACATTTATAATAGATTGCCATTTCAAACAAACTCTGTTCTTCTATTCATCAAATAATCCTGAAAAATAGCATCACAGTTTCCACAAAAATATTAAGCAGCACAACTAATTTGAGCATTGATAAACTACACCAAATATATTACAAATATTAAAATAGAAAACAGTTATTTTAAATTGTAATAATATTACTGTGTTTTTTTTCTATATTTTTTGATCAAACCATTGAAGCCTTGGTGAGCATAAGAGACTTCTTTAAAAAAAAAAAAAAAAAAAAAAAAATCTTACCAACCCCAAACTTTTCAACGGTTATAAATCACAAAAACAAAAGTCCCATCATTGAATCTTCAGTACCTACTGTATAATCCATTATTTGAAATATGTTGATGTACACTAGGGTTGGTGTGACCTGATACAGACAATAGAGCAGAACTGATGAATACTGCACAAAGACAGATGTGTGTCTGAAGCATTTTTCTGCTCTACCCTACAATTTCTCTCTGTCTCAATGACAGCCAAGGACATTCAGTCTTGACTTTCCCAATTACCAGCAGTTAAGTCTCTTCACTACAGATTCAGCTTAGTCCAAACAAAGAGTCACCTTCCTTTACAGTAATATAAAATGACAAGACATTGTGTACAGACACTGATAGGCATAAAGCTGAGACTTAAACACCATAAGAAGAATAGAAGAAAAAAAAGTACTTTGTATTCCTTAGAAGTCGACAACAAAAGAGTTTAATAATATCTCTAGTAAAATGAGCTCACAAGGGACAACCACCTCAACACATGCTCTTCTAGTGCTCTCTCTCTGTGGTTATCCATCAGTGTAATCAATGTGACAGACTCATTAGAGCTCTGACTCAACTATCGTTCAGCAGCAATCACTCAGAAGAAACATCTCCGAGTTCAAACTCCAATCACGAGTGATCTGTACCGAACACAATACATACACGTACATATTACACATATGAAACATATCACAGCTCCACACTGAATGAGGTTAGAGGTTTCTTCAACAATAGGAACTTTTTTGTCTTTTTTTTGTCTTGGTGATTTTTGGAGAGAAAAAAAAAAAGACACAACACCTTTTCTTTTTTTTATATGAAGATCACATTAAAAGTTTCTTGGTAACTGTAACCAATTTTTTATCTTAAAATATTAAAATACATTTTGAAATTTTTATTTTGCTTTAAACTTAAGATTATCCACACAAACAGTGAAATCAACAGACATCATTTCAATATGAATATGTAATTTTTCACCACAAACAACTTTTTTCCACAGTTTTATCAAAAGTTAGTGTACTTGGTTACAAAAGAGAGAAAAGCGTCAGCGAAGAGTATGTTTGTGTGTCAGTGAAGGATATAGTATTCACTTAAGTAGAATTAACAGACCAAGTAAGCCATTAACTGCTCTCAAGCAGGTCCTGTTCCACAGGAGGTAACATGCTTGGTCAATCTGATCAGCTGTCTGTAACCTTAATCTCTAAAACATGCTGTACACAATGATCCATACAACAAAACGCACACACATTTAAGACATGCATTTTCACAACACTGACATGTTAGTATGTCAGTGTCCCTTTGTGACAGCAATCACACTACACTGCTGTGATCAGGAAAAACCTGCAATGACTGTGCTACCTGACCAGTGAGGACACAGAAATTGCACAATATTAGCAAATGGCAGCTTAATTAAATCATGGTTCAGTTAGAAAATTAACATTTGAATGCTTTTTGTTTTTGGAAAGAGAGAGGGAGAGAAAGAAAGGTGCTCTGCAGAAGATCAATGCAGAGCTTCAGTCCAGTGTTCATTTGAAGTGCTAATAGAACCGTTTGTAGCAGAGCAGAGAAAGAGCAAAGAGCAATGCAGTAAATGGCACAGACTTCATTTGCACATCCTCACATGACAGCAGTCCCACAATTTATAAAAAAAAGAAAAAAAAAAAGCTGTACTGTAGGAGGTAGCCTGGTAATATTCCTAATACCTGCACCACCATTTTTCGGTTTGAATGGAAACACATATTATTTCCTGTAACTGTTGGAAAACGATAGTCGGCTTTTCCAGAAAGCAAATCATCAGGTACAAATCAGGCTCATCATCACATTTCTAGTGTCAATAAATGTGTCTATCAGACTGTGAAGGAGATTTGTTCACTACTGCTGCTGATCCACATGATCCATCATATCCACATGATCCAGCTTATAATACCAATTATATTAGATCAGTATGCCATATGTTAAGCAATAAATCTGCATAATGCCATGTTTGAGCAAAATTCTAATCCTTGCTTTTCACATACATACATAACACTATCTCCAAAGTGTTGCTGTATTGCTTAAAAGCCTTTTCTATGTCTGTTATAGCCAAATTCATCTGTTTTCATTCCAAACACTGCCACCTAGTGATGATGAAACACTGTTGCAATAACATGTTTCATTCTAATGTAAGAAACAGCTCTTGTGCAGATGTGATAATAACTGTAATGAGGAAATCTATAAATTGAGTAATAACAGTGAAAATGTTTTATGTTACAACCTAATTTACATGTTTGTTCATTAAATAGAGCGAGTAAAGTTTTATATCATAGTCTAGCAAAAAACACCTTATAGCTTCTACCATGGATGACAGCTCTTGTGCAGATGTGATAATAACTGTAATGAGGAAATCTATAAATTGAGTAATAACAGTGAAAATGTTTTTTAAACTAGGTGTTACAACCTAATTTACATGTTTGTTCATTAAATAGAGCGAGTAAAGTTTTATATCAAAGTCTAGCAAAAAACACCTTATAGCTTCTACCATGGATGAAAAAAAAGACGACGACAACACTGGCACAGTTATAGTTATGTTTATTGACTGCTTACCAGCAATAGATTCTGGTATTAATCATTAAGTGGGATGAAACAGTCTCACTCTTTTTTTACTGCACAACATTTTTTTATATTCCCCTTAATATTTTGGTGCATATTCCAAGAAGAAAAAGACTAAGACTACATCTTACATGCAAATATCTCCTCAAAAGCATTTTAATTAGCTTTAGGTGCACACAGGCATATAGAGGACCTCACAGCCAATAGACATGCATTCAGATTTTGATATCAAGAGGTCTTTAAAAGCTCTAATAAAACAAAGTGTGTGATTAATTGCATCATAATACATCTAAAAAAATTGTTGTAAAGCAAGTGTCTGTGGATGTCAGGAATCCCCTCCACTCTGGCTGACTGACATCCACAGACTACTTTGACTGACAGCTCCATTGAGTCATATACAGCATGTTGACAGCACCCATTAAAACATCCGGTGTCCGGTTAATGTTTTACATGGCTTAAACTGTAACTCAAGCAGCAGCCTGTGAAACAGTGGCAGTATAGATTGTTGTGTATATGTGAGTGAGAGCTGACATGCTAGGGATGCATTTTGGCTCCACGTACTCTCATCTATCAAGTTGACACAAGCCAAGCACCGAATCTGTACTACCAAGCGGACGAAAGGAAGGTCGTTCCATGTTATCTCGGAGAACAATAGATGCCTCTTCCCATTAAGTGTCCTAATGCACAAGTGTCTGTGGATGTCAGGAATCCCCTCCACTCTGGCTGACTGACATCCACAGACTACTTTGACTGACAGCTCCATTGAGTCATATACAGCATGTTGACAGCACCCATTAAAACATCCGGTGTCCGGTTAATGTTTTACATGGCTTAAACTGTAACTCAAGCAGCAGCCTGTGAAACAGTGGCAGTATAGATTGTTGTGTATATGTGAGTGAGAGCTGACATGCTAGGGATGCATTTTGGCTCCACGTACTCTCATCTATCAAGTTCACACAAGCCAAGCACCGAATCTGTACTACCAAGCGGACGAAAGGAAGGTCGTTCCATGTTATCTCGGAGAACAATAGATGCCTCTTCCCATTAAGTGTCCTAATGCGTCTAGACACACTGCCAACAGAAACAAGCAGGAGTGCATGTCCCCCTGCAAAGTGAGTCAAAACCTGTACAACAAATATATTAGCCTGGTTCAAGCCAACCACTGCCAAAACAGTGCTACAATTCATGCTATTTATTATTTTCATAAATAGGGCAAAACTCAATAACACTTTCTTCAATATTATTGATGCTATTTTTACACATACACCAAAATTTTCAATCATATAGTTATCTCTATAGGCAACTTTTAGAGTTCTAGTAGCTCGGAGATCCTCAATGATACAGTCAATGGCTATTAATTCAATAGGGGTGCAACGACAAACAAGCAGTGTTTTCAGCTGAGCAGACTTAGTGTCTTGTTTTTTTTGGTGGGGGGCAATGGTATAATTGAACATGTCATGTGCAAAAGAAAAAACAACAGCATCAACAAGCCAAACACTTAGAAATCTGCCCACCTGATAGTAGTAGCCATTGTCCGTCTGGTATGGATGTGCACTGATGTTGGGGGTCCCAAGTGCCGTTTTCAAGATCTCCTCACAGCCTAAATCACAAAAAGAAAAATATTAGTCCTGTCAAGACACGTCTCACAAAGCACAAACAAGAAAGAGATAATGCCCAGTTATTATCACAAATTCCATGATTACTCAGCAAATAATTAAATATGTGGACATGAAATATTGATTTCAGTTGCCTCTATATTATAAAAATGATATGTGTATCATAAAAATTTGTTGAAAGACCAATAACAATTAGAAGGATTTTAATGTATATATTTAATGTTTTATTAGAGAAAAGATGCATCTCAGATATACACTGACTATTTCAAGAAATGCAGCTTTCTTACTCAGTCACTATGGCTATTGTACTGCATGTATAAATCAGCTTCTGTCACTTTAAATTTCATTAGTTTGTCGACATCTTGTGTTTTCTCAAACCAGGTTTGAATTATTGAACTACACCTGCCACA
>NW_015505306.1:1233394-1266350 GCF_001515645.1 Sinocyclocheilus grahami | reverse complement strand
TTCGCAGGGTAGGAGGGGGTAGTGATGCTGGGTGTAACTAAAAAGGTGCCATTGTCCGGTGAGGTCCTGTTGGGGAGTTACGGAATGATCTCATATTGCATAATCTTATTAACTGTTTATCCGAGTATTTGTTAAATCTAGCTAACAAAATATATATTGTGTGTTTGAGTGGTCCAGACACTACACCCACTATAACATTTAGAGATTTTTTGCTCCACTTATGAGAGCCCAAAAAAAAACAAATTGTCAAGATCCACATTTTGATAAAAACTAAAATTCAACACTAGATATCATGTTGGAAAGGGGAACTGTTCTCTTTAATATAAAGCTATATTGTTTCTCAAATACACAAACCCATTTGCAGAAATACAAAAAGCTAAGTAAAATCTCATGAATAAATAACACACTGAGAGGCACAGTGAAGGGCAGCCCAGGCCTCTGATCCATTTATAGTCACATAACATGAAGTGTAGTGAAGGCTCAGTGCTCTGTGTGACATCTCAAGTGGGCCACAGCTCGCCTTGGCTCCGGGAATGTCCCAAATAGGAACATATTGTGGGCAATATATATAAAGCCATGCACAATATGCCTGTTTTAGCAGAGCAAAGACAGACCACTGGTGAAACAGTGGTAACAATCCTGCACAACACACAACAGCGCAGTCTCCTTTGGGACCTCAAAAGGACAAACATAGGCTTTGGCTTTGTAGACTTGCTGTGCATGCCGGGGATCAGGGATTGGGGGATTCATTAGGGAATGAGAGAGTGGGAAGACCACTGGGGCTCATTAAACACAGGACACTGGGGGACAAAGTCTTTGGGCCTGGAGCCCATTTGGCCTGCCTACATCTCCCTCTTCAGCCGCTTCCATAGAGCGCTGGCACACAGACGTCCTACCCGGGTCCCTGTGCCTGCTGGTGCCCTGCCTATTCAGCTAGCAGATCTCCGCTTCATAAGTCTGCTAAGCAACGTGAGTGTCCCTGGCTGACAAATGTAACTCTGTTTACTGTGCTCTTAATGACAGTGAAATAGGGTAGAGAGCTAGACAAGGGAGTAAGTGTCTTAAAACAGCTATAAATAATGTGAAATTAGATTGCTGAACCATGATTACACAGTAACTTTAAATGTCTGTGAATCCCTAAAAAAAATCCCAAAGTGATGCTTGATGCTATAATCAGGAATCACATCCCCCCATCATTTAACTGAGAAGCACAACCCACGCTAACAAGTGAATTACTACTATGCTGTCGTTATATGAGAAAATGTTTCAATCTGATAAATGGTTGATTAAAAGCACACCCAGAGATGCTTGTAATTTGTTGTTCAAATGTGGTTATTTTTAATTAAGCAGATCAAGAGTGTTCATTGGTGAAGCAGAGATCTCTAATCAGATTCTGCTCACTCAGGCTATTCATTATCTCTTACAATTGTAGATTTACACAGAAGTCAATGCACAAAGCTAAAAAGACAGAGCTGTGTGCCATTATCTGCCTTTGGGTTCTTCTGATCAATTGCTTAATAAAATAGAGTGATAATACTAGTGTGGAGATAAAATTGCATACATTTCTGAAATTCAGGAACATCACGGAAAGTGTCTGTCTAAAGGAGCACGGTGTCTAGCAACTAAGCTTTTATCTCAGGAGAATCTTTCAGTTTGGCACACTTTGTGCTGAACTTAACGGCTGTGTGTGTGTGACAGAACAGAAGAGATGTGCTCTGTTTGATGCCACAGAATGAACATTTAGGGCTTAAAAGGAAGTTATAGTATATATAAAAATAATATTCATAATCAGTATTTTTGTCCTGCTAAAATAAGATGCATTCACTTGATAAGCAAATTTGCATACTTTTTAAGTAAACTTAGCAATAAATATGCAAGTTCATTTTCTTAACCTAATAATAATAATAATAATAATAATAACAACAACAATAATAAATTTTTTAATGGGGTAAGGCAGGGGATTCACAAACTTTTTCGACAGCCAAACCAAAATATTTATTTGAGGTACACCCAAAGATTTTAGGTTAATATTTTACTATTTAAAAACACATTTGCACATTCATGGTTTTCTGATGGTGGTTAATGATCAAATGATATGCAATTAAACAAATAAAATATTCGGATTATATTATATTGTTTTGTATATTAAAATGATTTATTTTAAATTTAGATTTTTATGATTTCATTAGTTACTAGCTTTTCCTCATCTCATGAACCACCTGCAGTTCTGTCACAAATCCCAGTTTGTGAAACCTGGGGTAAAGTATACAAAATTAATTTAATTTCCAATAAAATAAATTTTTGACAAAAGAACATGACAGTATTTTGACAGTTATTTGAAATTGTATTTTTGTAGTCATATTTCAGAGATTTTTACCCTGATGTTCTCAGAATCCCTTTGATCTAATGCAAGCAGATTCATCAATGGTATTTATGGGCATGAAATACTGCTCCGAAGGGAACCGTCCTCTTACCTTTGATTGCAAACACTCCATGGCAGAAATCTCTGAAGTTAATTCTGCCATGAGCATTGGGATCCAGATACTTGGCAAACTTCTTCACCTAAAAAAAAAAGAAGAGGACATTAGTAAGAACGGTAACCACAAAGTCACCTAGATAAGGAGGATGATCACATGTTCAGTATGGTGCCTTCCTATAAATAAATGAGGGGATGTGCGTTTTATCAGTGGTCAGCTTCACCTCCCACAGATGAAGCACTAGAACAGCTGCTGTCAGTATGCGTCGTCGGCTCATCGCTGTCAGCAAGTCTTTGTGATGGACAGCTGTCAAAGTGAAAAAGACTGATCGCAAGGCAAGACTCGCTTACTCAACTCATAGACGATTTGCCTTCAAACACTTTGGTCAAGCATAGCTGTATCTGTTTTTCTGAAAACAGTGAATACTGTTTTGCTCAGAGGTTGCTTTTTCATGGCTTAGGAGATTTAATGGAGTTCTCTGCCATGATTAAGTCTTAAATGTTCTTGTCTAACATTCTCTAAACAAAACAGACCATTACTAACATTCAGTCTGTCTAAACTGATCAAATGAAACTGAACAGCATACCTAAGATAATTTGGTCTTGGAAGAATCTAATGAGAAATGATCATAGCAAGTTTTTTTTTCATCTCCATTGGATCTCACTCACTAAGAAGATATTATTCGTCATTTTTCTTTCCTATGGGAAGGTTGCCCTTAAGGGTTTATGAGAAAACATTCCATGGTAACACAGAAATCATCATAACTGTGATTCCCACTTCACACACAGCTCCTTAACAACTTCACTCCTTTCTAAATATATTCTCCTACAAGAAGAGAAGATGTGTTCTTGACAAGCGCTCAGTCTTGCAGTCCTCCTCTCATAGCTGCTAGAATGATTCACCACACTGCCACAGAAATAGAGGCGTTTAGTGCAATAGCAATAGGACAGAGAGCTGAAACACAGTAGCCATGAAAGCAGGTCATGTATCTCTGTGATGGTGCATGCACACACCAGGAAAGAGGAACACACGTGGGCTAAATAAATCACTTGGCCCAAATGTCTCTTCTACCTCAGCTCAGGCCGAGAGAGAAAAATATTCAGAGAAACATACAGAAGAATGCAATTTACATGTACACTACCGTTTGGGGACATTAAGGTTCTTTTTTTAAATGTATACTTTTATTCAGGAGGATGCATTAAAGTAAACAAAAAGTGACATTTATAACGCTACAAAATATTTCCATTTTGAAATAAATTTATTCATATAGATATTCATAGAATCCTGAAAAAAAAGTCCTCACAAAAATATTTTCAACAGTGATAATAAATGTTACTTGAGCAGCAAATCAGCATATTAGAATGATTTCTTAATGATCACATGATACTATAAAGATTATGACTGAAAATTCAGCTTTATCATCACAAAAATGAATTACTTTTTTAAAATATATTTACATTTTACATTACATTACTAAAGAAGACAACAGCTATTTTGAATTACAATAATGTGTGACAATATTACTGTTTTTTTACTGCATTTTTGATCCAATAAATACAGCCTTGGTGAGCATAAGAGACTTCTTTAAAAAAAAAAAAAAACTTTCAAAATCATACCAACCCTAAACTTTTGCATGTTAGTGTATGCAGTATAGAATACAAAACTTAAAACCCGCTCACATATACCATAAATAATCCAAGAAAAGTTGCATATCTGCATATCAGTGAATGTGCAGAAACAGTGGAGCATTTGATTGCATTTTATTTAGTGATTTCAGAGCAATCAGAGTGTTCAAAAAAGTCCATTTAAGACATTGTAATCATAATCCATATAAACTGAGCGGTTTAATCCAAGTCTTCTGAAGAAACACGATCATTTTATATGATGAACAGATTTAATTTAGGTTTTAATTAACATATAAACCCTTGGATTAAACTGCTCAACTCATATTGATTACATTTACAATGTCTTTATACACTTTTAGATGTGTGAAAGTTTTAGGGGAATGAAATGGGAAGGACAGAAATCTTTGAGGTTTCATTAAAAATATCTTCATTTGTGTTTCAAGTATCATACAGGTTTGGAACAACATGAGGGTGAGTAACCAATGACAATGTTCATTTTTGGATGAAATGTCCCTTTAAAGATGTACTTTATTGCTGTTATGTTCAGTTTACATAACTAAAAACTGGTTACATCAGCAGAAATAAAAATTCACACCACGTCCAGAATATCTGCAGGCTGATTACTAACTCTTTGTTTCTTTGAACTCACTGATGCTATGGAGACTCTCTTTTTTTTTTTTTGATTCCTCAGTGTTTGCTAAACATTCTGTAATTTATTAGTCATTATATAGCCTAATACAGCGTGTAGGCCATGCCTCATCTTATTCGTTTTTGTTAATAACGTTTTGTAAGCTAGTTTGTCATTGAATACAGTGTTATTGTTGTTATGCATTTTAATTAAAAATAATTAATCCATCTTTTTTTTTTTTTTGTCTTAAAACGTGAAAGATGTATAGATGTAAGCAAAACAGACAATTATATTTTATTGTAAAACCTGACAAGATCGTGAAATCGAAAGTGAAAGCATCGGAAGCCCGGCTTATAACATGGCAAAAGAGGAACTCCCATTCACAAAATTCAAATCACAAATAATACTGCTGATGAAAAAGAACGGGTTGAATGTTAACTACTTTCGTTTCCATATAACTATAAACTACCATAAAAGTTAATCAGCGTGCATTGATTAACAGCATGTTGTAGAAGAAGAAAAAACCGTGCTTGTGCAGCCAACTGAGAAAGTTGATGGCAAAAGAGCGAGCAGTGGGAAGAATGAGTCTGGAGCCCTGAATTGCCCAGCTCCCCCTGTCAATGATCTAGCACCCCCTCAGCACCTGCCTGCATTCAAAATTCTCTGGCACCGCCCCTGGTACATCGATGTATTTTTGAAAAGCCAAAATTAAGTTTGTTCAACTCTAAACCCAGTCCCCAAGTAAATTAGGTTATTAAATAAAAAAAACTAGCAAAACGAGTTGTGCGGTGTCCCCACCAGTTTTCAAAGCAAAGTTACGCCACTGGTCATACATACACGTCATATGCTGTTGACCCTCACATCTTGTCACTGTGTGTTCTGTCAGAGTCCCTGTGAAGCAGTGCTGTTGTTATTGAGGATTGTATCAAGGGCTCAATGTTAGCAACTGCTCTTCAAGGCCACTCCAGTACAGTCTGTGGGAGGGGATGGAGAGCACAGGCACACGTTCACCACACGTTCTGCACTGAAACATCCTCGTGCTATTCATGCATACTAATCACAGCAACCTCATCATCAGGAAACAGACTGGAGAAGGGGAGGGGAGAGGAGAGAGGGAGGAATAAGGAATGGAGGTGAAGACTAGATGGAGGATGAAGAAAAAGGTGACCCCGTAAGAGGAAAAGGAAAGGGTATGAGATAATAGTGAATATAATAGAATGACAATAGAAGAATGGATGGATATAAGGTGATGACATCTAGAGATATGGCTCTAAAACAAATATAAATAATGGATTAGAGAAAAGAAATGGAGGAGGGACTGGCGAGAAGCCCTGCTAAGACTAAGAGACGGTCATCACAAAACATTCAAGCTGCTATCATGAACTGCTCCTCACAACTGTGCACCATGCAGAGAGACCAGTCATCTGTGACTGTACCTCACACTCACACACTCATGCAGTTACATCACTTCCTTCGGCACAAAGCACTCAACTGCATCACTGCAACTGGTACAACCTGGCACAAAAACATTTGCTTCTGACTAATGATAAAAGCACTATTTTATGGCCATTTTGTTCATTGCACTTTTAACAGGATTTTTTTTGCATATTCAATTGTATTCTATTGTGATAGAATCCAGTTAAATAGACATATATACAAATAATAATAATGCACACTACCGTTCAAAAGTTTGGGGTCAGTAAAATTTTTTTACAGGAATAAATACTTTTATTCAGCAAGAACATATTAAATTAATAAAAAGAGACTGTAACACATTCATTATGGTTTCTATTAAAAACAAAACCACTAAAACAAAGATTTCTATTTAAAATAAATGCTTTTCTTTTTAACTTCCTATTCATCAAAAAATCCTGAAAAAAAAAATTACAGTTTCCACAAAAATATTAAGCAGCACAACTTTTTTCAACATTGATAATAATAGGAAGAAATAAGAAATTAGAAATGTTTCTTCAGCAGCAAATCAGCATATTAGGATGATTTCTGAAGGATCATGTGACACTGAAGACTGGAGCAATGATGCCGAAAATTCAGCTTTGCCATCACAGGAATAAGTTATATTTTAAAATCCAATATATTCAAATAGAAAACAGTTGTTTTAAATTGTAACATTTCACAATATTACTGTTTTTACTGTATTTTTTGCTCAGATAAAAGTAGCCTTGGTGAGCATAACAGACTTCTTTCAAAACATCCCAAACCTTAGATCGGTAGTGTAAATATATAAATAACAAAAAACAACACTCCAAAGTCCAAACTGAAAGCCCATCGCTGATTATTCAGTATCTAAAAATCCATTATTTGCAATCTCTGGTGAACACTATTTGGTGTGCATCTTACCAATCCCAAACGGCAGTGTACATTAAAATACAAAAAAAATTTTATTCAATTAAAAATTATATATAATTAAACAACATACAAAAATAACATTAAAAAATAACATACAAAATCACTATAAAATCATCATGTACATAACACAATACATTTACTAAATGTTTAAAACAAAAAATGTCAAACAATGTTTTAAACTAACATTTAAAACATCCGAAATAATGTAATTAGCAGCACAGTTCCACATTATAATGCTCACTGTAATTGAGAGGTGATTACATACAGCCAAACATTGTGTAATGCAGTAACGATTTTGGTTTGTTTTGAATCTGTAAGGTTTAGAAGGACGACTTTTACTGAGTCCTTCCCCTTTGTGCCCACTATCAATCAGATAAAGTCACCCATTTGTCACCACTGCTGACTCCTACATACTGCTCACCATGTTTAGCAAGCAAAAGAGTCACACGACCTAATGCGCAATAAAAACATACTGTGACAACTCAGTGAGCTGGCATGGGATTAATTTCTGAAATCAAATTACATAATCTGTGTGTTTAATAATCACATTAATAATTCAGATGTGCAGTACATGAACCTATGGCCAAATAAGAAGCATACACAACATCAAGGCAGGTTGCTCATTTACTTTTTCATTACTGCCGTCCACTGAGACTATAGAGACTCATTTTAAATATCAATGAGCCTTGAGGCGCCACAATTCATTATGGATTAAATTGAATGTGTAAAGGAAGCCAATTAAACATCTTAATCAGGTGAATAAAAAAGCAAGCGTCGACCAAGAATGGCTGCACATGGTTGAGCAGCACACAATTCAGAAAAATGACTATAATTTGTGTCATGTAGATAAAATACTTCTGATATGGTCAACCAGGAGCACTAAAATCTCAATCTCAAAATGACCCTGATAAATCCAGATATCTTTGTTAAAGTCTATGTAACCTACAGATCCAAAACAACCTGCACTATATCCTTATCTTAAACAGCAGCCTGCTTTAACTGAAAGGAAAGCTCTCCTCAGCATCCTCAAATTGTTGAAGATGGATTGCCATGGTGACAGTAAAGGAAATGAGCATTTTTATAACCGTTATTTCTGTTTGTATTGTGCCTTCATACCAGCCTAATGACATGGGAAAGCACATTCAGTCCATCTTCTCCTGTGTGATTCGTATTAAAAAAAACATTATGAGTGACTAAAAAAGGCCTACTGACAAACACAGTGTGACCCAGTTGAGCAGAAGAATAAAAGACGTCTCTGTAAATGAGAAAAAGATAATGAGGATTAGCCAAAGCACCTGTGATTCCTGTCATTATGTTGTTTGTTTTGGTCACGCTCTAAATACAGGGAGCAGATAAAGCTGAACTGACAGAGCAACTCAACGATCACCAAGAGAGGGAGAAAGCAACGGCACGTTTTAAAGACTGCTGGATGAGTAATCAGTTCAGGCTACATCAGTTCAGAATATTTTTCTTAATATTTTTCAATACTCAACAGAATTCTGCTTTCTCGTGGATTAAATACTTCAGGCTAAAAAGACAATTCGTTTGATTATTATTCCTATCAAGCATCTCATATGAAACGTGAAGGTTTTTTTATAATTAAAACTGTAATACCCTGTCTCTGTACATAAAAAAACCTTTGCTTTGACCTGCCAAGGATGAGCCTAAATGATCCCGCAGCTACTGTTGCTATAGTTACGTACGCAACTTCCACGCTTATCCCGCTTATCGTTCTCTCTCCCTCGTTTTTTAATATTGCAAGAGAAACAACAATAGTGCAAACACTACAAGTTTTAGAGGAACTTGAAATTTTTCAATAATATCATATACACACCAAACATGTTCACTTTTTTGCACAATGTACACGTCCTGAAAAGTGAAGCTGCGGGCTCTTTGATCGCCCCCTGGGGGCTGGCTGCAGTACAGGTCATAAACCCCGCCCTCTACATGTAAACGAATGGGACTTGAATCAAAATAAAAATTTTAAAAAATTACACTTCCAATACAATTTTCCGAAAGATGATTTTGTTCGTTTAAGGTAGTTGTTATCATGCTGATATATGTTAAATTGTTCGTTTTTGTGATAAGTTTGATTTTAGCTAGTAATTTGACGCTATAAAAACGGGGCGTGTCGTTATGGGGTTTGGGCGGGAGTTTGATTCCGCGGCTCCACCTCGCGACACTACTGCGCAGACTCTGGCTCCAAATGACGTCATTTACGCAAGATGGCAGCGGCCATACTGAGATGCTTTTTTGGAAGGAATAGGAGATGTGTCGTCCATCTTTTTTTTTTTTGCTATGACGATTGATGAACCATACCATACAGGACAAAAATTTTTTTAAGAACGATACACTTGCACTTGATGTTTGTTCAAGGCTTGTTGTTTGATTTTGTGATGACTATTATATTCAGCATTCATTTAAAGACGTGAATTGCATAAATTATAAATTCTAGCAGACATATTGCTTCAGTATTTGTTTACTCAGTGTAAACTAAGTGTAAAATAAAAACGGGGCGTGTCGTTATGGGGTTTGGGCGGGAGTTTGATTCCGCGGCTCCACCTCGCGACACTACTGCGCAGACTCTGGCTCCAAATGACGTCATTTACGCAAGATGGCAGCGGCCATACTGAGATGCTTTTTTGGAAGGAATAGGAGATGTGTCGTCCATCTTTTTTTTTTTTTACAGTCTATGAACCATACCATACAGGACAAAACATTTTTTTAAGAACGATACACTTGCACTTGATGTTTGTTCAAGGCTTGTTGTTTGATTTTGTGATGACTATTATTTTCAGCATTCATTTAAAGACGTGAATTGCATAAATTATAAATTCTAGCAGACATATTGCTTCAGTATTTGTTTACTCAGTGTAAACTAAGTGTAACCTTTATTATTAAACTGAACACATGAATTAACACTAAATTTACTTCTCAAAAGCAACCAAAAGAATATTGTTTACACTAAATGCAAATGCTGACAAGTGATAATCATACAAAGTGTAAAAAGAATTATGCGATTTGTACTAAAACCAAAATATCTTGCTTTAGTTAGTAAATGCCAATAATGGCTACTTGCACTCACTGTATAAACAGACACTGATGATAAATCAATAACACATACTCCCATAAAAAAAAAAAAAAAAAACTATTTATTTAACTGACATTGAGAATAAAATTACAAGTTAATACAATTATGGAAATTAGCGGTTTCAACAAAACAGCATTAAAATAAAAAGGTCTGGCTCAAGTAACAAGTTTTGTATGACCATCATTGTTTTGTATGACCATCATTCAACATTCTCCACAATGAGCCGGGGCTCCAAAAGAGAATCCCAGCACTCAGTGAATATTGTTTACACTAAATGCAAATGCTGACAAGTGATAATCATACAAAGTGTAAAAAGAATTATGCGATTTGTACTAAAACCAAAATATCTTGCTTTAGTTAGTAAATGCCAATAATGGCTACTTGCACTCACTGTATAAACAGACACTGATGATAAATCAATAACACATACTCCCATAAAAAATAAAAAAAAAAACTATTTATTTAACTGACATTGAGAATAAAATTACAAGTTAATACAATTATGGAAATTAGCGGTTTCAACAAAACAGCATTAAAATAAAAAGGTCTGGCTCAAGTAACAAGTTTTGTATGACCATCATCCAACATTCTCCACAATGAGCCGGGGCTCCAAAAGAGAATCCCAGCACTCAGTCAGCTGTAGGAGACATCAAAGAAAGGCTTGTTTTAGCCTACCACAGCCTACACTTGTACAAAGAACTGCCCTTATTCACTTCAACAATTAAAAGGGATAATCAGAAAGCAACATTTGTGTTGGATTGGGGGATGGGGTTACAATCCAAACTACAAAAGAGGGAGCTTTGCCATACAGTGCTTGCAACAGCACTGTCAGGACACTGCATGTGTTCAACATGGATTACGCACTTTTATATCCCTTTGAAACTTGTGTCAAGTGCGTTTCCCTAGAAAGTTTTGTAATTATGATCCTTAATCTGAATTTAAAATACGACATGAGTCTGGAAATAATTAGTCATGGTGCTAATTAGTCACAAACACTCTTCTTACTACAAGCAATTTTTATCCATAGGACTACCACTGTCTTGCTGATATCTAAAACATCTCCCCACCAATAAAGGTAATAGCAAAATGTAATTTTGTTACTGTATGTGTGTTATATAACTCATATTAATCACATACTCACTTAATGACACCAAGTACATTTGCCTTTGTTTAGTAGGGCCCCTGAGCAGTTCATATGCATTTCCAATCCATAGAAAAAAAAATTAATAAATAGATAGATCTGTCCCTGAATTGTGATTGGTCAATTCAATGTTACAGCCATTCTAAAATTCATGTGATGTGGATGTGAGCTTGATATGTTTTATTATGTAACGTTTAAAGGAATAGTTCAACCGAAAATGAAAATTCCTGACAATGTACTCACCCTCAGGCCCTTTAAGATGTAGATGAGTTTGTTTCTTCACTGGAACGGATTTGGAGAAATTTAGCATTAAATCATTTGCTCACCAATGGATCCTGTGCAGTGAATGGGTGCCGTCAGAATGAGACTCTAAACAGCTGATGAAAACATCACAATAATCCAAAAGTAATCCACATGACTCCAGTCCGTCAACACAAAAAAAAAGCCGTTTGTATTAAAAAAAAAACAATCATTAACGAGTTTTAAACAGTCACTTCTGTCCAAAATAGGAGTCCAGTAAAAAAAAGTCCACCCCCTATTCTCCTCTCACATCAAAATCCAACGATATATTTGTTTAGAACTATTTTGAAGCATTTTCGCTTGAAAACCATGCTTGATTTATGCATATTTCTCTCCTGATTCAGAAGAGACAACGTTTTCACTGGAGACACAATATTATAGATAAAAAACTCATATTTTAGCCCGAAGCAGCAGTTTGAAGTTGAAAATGTCTTGATGGATTTGTTTCTTACAAACACAGCTTGTTGCTTCAGAAAAGATTTAATTATTTGACTGGAGTCGTGTGGATTATTGTGATGTTTTGATCAGCTATTTGGACTCATTCTGACGGCACCCATTCACTGAAGAGGATCCACTGGTAAGCAAATGATGTAATGCTAAATTTCTCCAAATCTGTTTCATGGAATGAAGAAATAAACACATCTACATCTTGAATGACCCGAGGGCGAGTACATTTTCAGATGGATGACCATTTCTTTAAGAGAACATTCAGTACCTGTGATCCATGTGTGACAGCATACTCCACTCTCTCGGATCCATCAGAGTTTTGATATACCAGGTCAAACTTGCCAGGTTCAGCTGGAGCTAAATGACACATAATAAAATAAAGTAGTGCTGCAGAAAGAAGAGTCCAATCTAGTGTGTAATAGAGCAGCTACACCTCCAGGTGTCAAATTTATATAGCTGAAACAGTGGCAATACAAAAAAAAAACAAAAAACTTTTGGTGGTACCTTGAGGTTGAGAGAGCAGTTCAAGCTCCATCACTTTTGTTTGAGGATTGAATGCAATAATCTTCCCTTCCTAAATGACAACAGCAAACTGTTTTTAACACAACATAATTTACATTACACACAACACAATTTACATTAAAGAAGTGTATAATGGCTTACTTTATAATCAGACATCTCCGGTGTGTAGTTCTCGGTCAGCTCCAAAAGCTTTAAGACAGGAGAGATCCATAAAAACTCACAGACAACTTACATGTGGTCACTGAATCTAGGAAAACTATCAAGATATATATATATAAAAAAAAAAACTGAAGTGTATCTATTACCATTCATCATATCACATTGTACCTTAAAGGCAATTTTTTGGCCCACAGCAGGGGGAGCTGCCAGCAAGGGTAAAGCTGCGTAGTCTCGTTTGGGAGCTATTTCAGGTGGATTCTACAAGAACACACAACATGAACTGTATAGTTAGGGATTAAAGTGTAAAATAAAAAAATAAATATGTATTTATTATTTATAATAAATATTATTAATTAATAAATACATATTACTTAATTTTAAAACACAATAGAAAGAAAAGCATAAAACTAAGACCTATTCGATGAAAATGTTGTCCAAGTCTAGACTTATGACAGAAATTATGAAAATGTTTTATCAAGAGCAAGGGTTTTCAACCTTTACTGACCAGCATAAAAAGCTAGGTTTTAATTAGTGTTTCTTTTTACAAAAATGTTTATTAATAAATAATTTATTATATATTTTTAAAAATGTTACTGAGAACATCTAGCTTTTTATAAAAACAAATAAAATGAAATTGTTTATGATTACTATATCTTATCCACAGATCCTTGGTTGAAAACTCTAGATTTATAGGCCATTTCTCTTGCAGATCTTTTGCAAAAATTTGGGCAACGGTAACTTCTTCTTATATAACCACATCTTCACATTCATCTCACCTGCAGAATAAAGCTTTCATTAGTCAGAGAATCATTCGGTTTCTGCCGCTCGCCATTTTCATAGTTGAAATGAAAGTCTTGTTTCCACGGTGTTCCCTTGGCCCTACCAAAACCTCCTCTCCCACTGCCTCGGTTCGCACCTCGACCTCTGCCTCTCTCCTGACCTCTTGTGTTTCCTCTGTCCCTGCCTGCTGCCTCACTAACCCCAGGGCTCACAACAGCAATTTTCAATCCCATTCCATGCAGGTTTGGCTTCTTAATCACAAGCTCTATTTCACTGGCATCTGAGTCTGAGCTCTCTGGCTTATCCTGAGGCTTTTTAGAGACAGAAGACGAGACAGACTGAATTGTAGTTGAGGAGGGCTGAGTTGCTACTTGTGATTTCTTAGCTGAAGGTTCGACTTGGCTGGGTGACGACGATGAGGAGGAGGAGGAATCTGTGGAGCTCTCTCTACGTTGTGGGGTCTGTAGTGGAAGTTTTGAGGTTGTGCTAGATAGTTTAGGAGTAACAGGAAGTGGCTGTACAGGAATGCTGCTTTTGGGTTTCTCGGTGTCATCTGAAGACGATGAATCGGACGATGTGCTTTCTTTCCGTAGCTTTTTGGCAGCGCCATTCTGCTTGGGTTTAGGTTTTGGTGGAGGGGCCTTATTGTGAGACTCGTCCTCACTGCTGTCCGAAGAACTTGACTTTGGTTGGTTAATCTTTGTACGGGTTGTTTTGTCACTGGCAGGGACAGCAGAAGTGCTTTTTCTGTTGTTTTTAGTAGAAGAGGGGGTTTCAATGTTTTTTTGAGGGGTGGCAGGTTTGGTGGCTGACTCTTTCAACTCCTTCCTTTTGCAAAAATTTGGGCAACGGTAACTTCTTCTTATATAACCACATCTTCACATTCATCTCACCTGCAGAATAAAGCTTTCATTAGTCAGAGAATCATTCGGTTTCTGCCGCTCGCCATTTTCATAGTTGAAATGAAAGTCTTGTTTCCACGGTGTTCCCTTGGCCCTACCAAAACCTCCTCTCCCACTGCCTCGGTTCGCACCTCGACCTCTGCCTCTCTCCTGACCTCTTGTGTTTCCTCTGTCCCTGCCTGCTGCCTCACTAACCCCAGGGCTCACAACAGCAATTTTCAATCCCATTCCATGCAGGTTTGGCTTCTTAATCACAAGCTCTATTTCACTGGCATCTGAGTCTGAGCTCTCTGGCTTATCCTGAGGCTTTTTAGAGACAGAAGACGAGACAGACTGAATTGTAGTTGAGGAGGGCTGAGTTGCTACTTGTGATTTCTTAGCTGAAGGTTCGACTTGGCTGGGTGACGACGATGAGGAGGAGGAGGAATCTGTGGAGCTCTCTCTACGTTGTGGGGTCTGTAGTGGAAGTTTTGAGGTTGTGCTAGATAGTTTAGGAGTAACAGGAAGTGGCTGTACAGGAATGCTGCTTTTGGGTTTCTCGGTGTCATCTGAAGACGATGAATCGGACGATGTGCTTTCTTTCCGTAGCTTTTTGGCAGCGCCATTCTGCTTGGGTTTAGGTTTTGGTGGAGGGGCCTTATTGTGAGACTCGTCCACACTGCTGTCCGAAGAACTTGACTTTGGTTGGTTAATCTTTGTACGGGTTGTTTTGTCACTGGCAGGGACAGCAGAAGTGCTTTTTCTGTTGTTTTTAGTAGAAGAGGGGGCTTCAATGTTTTTTTGAGGGGTGGCAGGTTTGGTGGCTGACTCTTTCAACTCCTTCTTTTTGGCATCCTCTACTGGTGCAGAGCCATTGTTTCGCGCATCTTCATGCTTCTTTTTTTTACCTAGACCTTCGCAGATCTGAGTCTCATCCCCTCTCCCTCTTTTCTTGGTCTTTGAGTTTTGTGCTTCAGAGCTCTGGTAGTCCTCTGCTCCATTAATATAAACAGGACTGGATACCTTCACCCTGTCAATAGGCATGATAAATAAACACTTATCAATATTAAATGTATTTAAAACAGCATAAACGTTCACCATACTGTTATAAACACTGTTCTTACCTTATACTGTCATTATCACGTACTATATAAATACTTTCTGTGGAAGGCAGGTAGCAATCCTCAATAAACAAGTCTAAAAGAGTCCTTCGGCTGTAGCCGAGCTTTTCCTTTATGATGCTGGAAAGATCTGCGACAACTCGGCATTTGTTTAAGTCCACAAGCAACCAACACATCCGACATTCAGGTGTCGCGGGAGGAGGATAATCAAAGTACAGTCTAACCCTGATAGAATTGAGACTAGAGGTGGCCATGCCTGAGCTGTATTGACAATGAGGACAATGGAGGCGCTCACTGTTTTAAACAGGGGCGTCAGTCACGCTGTCACACACTCTGCTGCTCTCTATTGGTGTGGAAGAGAAAGGCTACAGTTTACGTCCTTGTTCGTCAGCTGACTGAAGTCATATGAGACAGTACTGTTCCTTGCAGCACACTGTTCAGAGGATTGGGTTTGAGTACCGTACTTAAAGCCGGGGTGCAAACACAGCCCGTGTGAGAGAGCGAGAGCGATAATAATGGCGCACTCGTGGATTGGCATGCTGGCTGTGCTGCTGTTTGCTGTGAGCTTTTATAAAGGTATGGAGTATTTATGTGCTGAATGTCACCCTTTGGAAATGTGTGGGGATTACGTGTAACTTTTCAGGCTCAGTCACACTTTTTATAGTTATTGGTCTTAGGACTGTAATTGCAACATGAGAAGATATGCTGATATGTTTTGTAACTTTAGACAGAAAGCGAAAGCGAAAGATGTCCGTTGTTTTATTTGTCTCCTGCTAATCGACCCAGATGAAGGTTATGAACCGAGTACATAATTAAAATAATAAGGGAACCGAATGGTTTCCTAAACACGGTTTTCGAACGTGCATTGACAGTTGTGTGACAGAACAAATGACTCGTTTGACTCGTTTGAGTCGGTTCCTTTTAGTGACTCAAAAACAATGGAAACAATATCTAAAACACTGATCTAAAAGTAAAAACTTGAGAGCAATACGAACTATGGAACGTTTAATTTTTTTTCCCTGTAAACCTGGCATGTTCGGCTATAACGTTACTCTTGCTTGTACAAAAGGTTTTGTTATCAATTTAAAAAAAAACGTGAATTGAATATACTGCACCACAACTTATTACTTTTTCGCCATGCACGACCCAGAATTAACCTTAAAATGTTACTATGTTATGTTGTACACTATCTATCTATCTATATATATATGAACCTTATATACCTAAATATATATATATATATAGAACAAAACAAAGATTTTGAAGATGGATTTGCAATCTTACATATTTCTTCTCTTTTACCTGTACAAAGAATACAATCTTTAAATTGTAAAGTATGATGAAGAAATATTAAAACATTACATTAACAAATGAAGCATTAGTCCACAGGGTTTCCATCAAGATTTTTGTCAAACTGCTCAAATTTGCCCTTCAAACAGTATCTTAATTCATTCCCAATGTAAAGTAGAAATCATCTCTCCAAGTCATAATTTGACTGTAGGGCCTCCTTTTTCTTCCAGAACAACAGTAGTCATTTCTTGGCTGTAATTAAACTATGCAAACAGTTTGTGTTGTGCTCCTGATAATGGATGCATGTGTTCAGAAAGTCCCAGAATGAAAAGTGCTGGATCCGGCTGCATTTGCACCCTAAACGTTTGTTCTTCTTATCAAAAAAACAGGTAGTTGTGTTCCAGTTCAAGCCAAAGAGTCGTGGGGATATGTAGATGTCCGTGAAGGAGCTCATATGTTCTGGTGGCTGTACTACGCCAATAGCTCCAGCGCCAGTTATAAAGATCTGCCTCTGGTTATGTGGCTGCAGGTTTGTCACTCATCTGATCAGTGAGACCTGTCATCTATTTTCTCCATATCCTTCTCCAGATCATAATCTCATTGGAAGCTTCGTTCAATTAGAATTTACATAGCTGTTATACCTTTTTCTGTTTGTCCACCCTGATTTCCCCCTCTTTTCTGAAGTACATCTAAGGTTGTTCATGCTCCGGTTTATTTTAGGGAGGTCCTGGGGGATCTAGCTGTGGATTTGGCAATTTTGAGGAAATTGGACCTCTTGATAGAGACCTTAAGCCAAGAGAAACGTCTTGGGTATGTAAAGTAAAATTTTCTTGACTTTCATATCCGCAGTATTGATTGAGTAGTTTATTTTGGGAAATATGGAATATTTTATTGTCTGTTTTGATTCATTGTTTCTGTATAAATAACTTTTTAATATACGCTTTATTTACATTTTTCTTGGAATTTGTGAATTTATTATTTGAGTAATTTATTATTCACCCAAAAATATCTGTGTCTATGCAGGTGCGTGCTGCCAGTGTGCTATTTGTGGATAACCCAGTGGGCACCGGATACAGTTACACAGACACTGAAGATGCCCTCACCAAGGACGTTGCGATGGTGGCATCAGACATGATGGTCCTCCTCAAGAGCTTTTTCTCTCTAAAGACAGAGTTTCAAGTAAGCAAAACAAAAATACCTACCAGATTGAACTTAATATGCCTTTCACATTTGTATCTCAACTTTTCTCCCCAACAGAGTATTCCCTTCTATATATTTTCTGAGTCTTATGGAGGCAAAATGGCAGCAGCTATTTCCCTTGAACTCACAAAGGTACTGATATAATTGTTCTCACTTTAGGCTTCATGAGAGGCAATTTTGTAGCAACACACACACAAGACTAAAAAAGTCATGCGCTTGCTGATTTCATCTATAAGTGGAAGAGTCACAATAGTTCCTACTTCCACAAAAGTAAATCTGGCATCAGTTTAGAATACTAGTTTTTACCAGTTTCTATTTGCTGTTCATTTACTGACCACACCTCAAACTCATTTTAATCTGCACTGAATGTTTATTTCCTCTCTCTTTAGGCAGTTCAAGCTGGTTCAGTCAAATGCAACTTTGCTGGGGTGGCTTTGGGAGACTCCTGGATCTCTCCTATAGGTCTGTAAATTATATTTACAGCTATATTTTTCTTTCTTATTGATTTTTAAGTTATCATATCTCAGTTTACTAATCATTATGCACATTCATCATGTTTAGTCCTGACTCGCATGACTGCATAAACCAGGTGTAATGCATTACAATACAGCACTCAACACATCTGATTGCTTATTCTTTTTTTATGCAGACTCAGTCATGACTTGGGGTCCTTATCTATACAGCACAGTGAGTAATTCACCATAACACCTCCATCTCCTTTTAGAGTGATTAAGTATGATTGCATTAGCATAATCAAAACAACAATACACCAACAATCAAAAGTTTTTGAAAGAAGTCTCTTATGATTACCAAGTCTCCATTTATTTAATGTAAAAACAGTGTTTTCTGTTCTAATATATTTTAAGATATAATTTATTCCTTTGATGGCAAAGCTGTATTTTCAGCAGTCATTACTCCAGTCTTCAGTGTCACATGATCCTTCAGAAATTATTCTAATATACTGATTTGCTGCTCAAGAAACATTTCTTATTATTGATGTTGAAAACTGGTGTGCTGTTAAATACTTTTGTGGAAACCATGATACATTTTGTTTCAGGATTTTTTGATGAATAAAATATTTGAAATAGAAATCTTTTGTAACATTTAAAATGTCTTTACTCTTAATCAGTTTAAAGGGGTCATAGGATGCTACATGCACTTTTACAAGTTGTTTGAAATTAAATGTGTGTTGGCAGTGTGTGTACACAACCACCCTATAATGATAAAAATCCACCCAGTGTTTTTTTTAATCTGGTTAAATCTTTACCCCTTTCTCAAATCGAGCCGATCTCAGATGCCTGTCTGTGTGACATCACAAAAGAGTATAATGTTTTGTAATGAATCTTTGCAAATCGCCTTTCCTAATAATGTGCTAATTAGCTAGTTTCACGATGAAACAGTCCCTCTGAGAGCAGCTTGGAAGAGAGGGCCGGGGTCAGCAGATCTCATTAACATTTAAAGGAAAATGCTACAAAAATGGCTTGATCTGAAAAGAGCTGTTTTTGACAGGGTAAAACAGGTGTTTTTTACACTACCATTGAGAAATTTTAACCAAACTATGTTACAGACATTTCATTAAGACCCTACGACCCCTTTAATGCATCCTTGCTGAATAAAAGTATTAATTTCAAATTTACAAACTTTTGAACGATAGTGTATAATGAGATTTATGTGCTAGTGTTCTGACACATCAGACACCTGTTGATCAGAGGGTTTAATGCAGCTGTGTCTGTGCTGTAGTCTCTGTTGGATGACAATGGACTGGATGAGGTGACTAAAGCAGCAAACGCGGTGCTGGAGGCAGTGAAACAGGGCCAGTACCGAAAAGCCACTGACATGTGGTCCATCACAGAGAATGTAGTGGAACAGGTGAGTCAAGCACCAGTAGCTTAAGAAAAAATTCAAGTAGAGGCCTTAATGCATTGTTTATTTAAAGAAATTAGATCGAACAGATTGTGTGCTTCATTCAGTTACTCAACTTATTCTGTTACAGAACACAAATAATGTGAACTTCTATAACATCCTCACTCAAAACTCTGATGAGATGGTGAAGACCAGTTCAGATCAAACCAATGGATTTCTCTGTGAGAAACTCAACATGCACAGCTTAGTTTGTTACATAAATTAAAAAGTTTTGGTCATCATTTTGTCTTGTTTTTTACAGCCTCACTGAAGCGTCACCACATCCGTCCTTTGCACCGTCAGTCCCTTTCAGAGTTGATGAACGGGCCAATCAGACAGAAGCTTGGTGTCATACCAAAGAATGTCACATGGGGAGGTAATTATTCTTTTTATGATCTACAGAGGTATTTACTAACATAATGATTCTTACAAGTGTTCTTCTGTTTCTTCAGGACAAGCTGAGGCAGTGTTTGTCAGCATGGCAGGAGATTTCATGAAGCCTGTGGTGGACATTGTAGATCAGCTTTTGGCTGCAGGGGCCAATGTCACAGTCTACAATGGCCAGCTGGATCTTATTGTGGACACAATGGGTGAGGATGACAACCATTAGGAAACATTGCAGAATAGCAACTCTTGACCAACACATTTTAGACTAGCACTTGGGCCATTTACACTTGGTAGTGGTGTCACCATTTATCATCTGTAGTGCCAAAACTAATGTCCCAGACAACGAGTCAAGTCTGTGAACTTGCTATACCCTGATTTATGTAGTCATGAAACCAGAGACCATCCTGTCCATTAAATCTGATCGCAAGTGGTCATACACAATGCCTTTTAATGCCAGGTGTGATTAGTAATGTGCCGCAGCTGACCACTTGTGATCAGATCACCCAGGTCGGATGTTAATAGGTGGTGTCTGTAAGTCAATAAGCTTTTTATAATCCATTTTACTATTAAGGAAGACCATTATGGTTGGGTGTTGTCAAGATAGTGTTTCTGCACTGCAGTGCAATGATTGATTTGTGTTTATTTGTGAGCAGGTCAGGAGTTGTGGGTGAAACGGCTGAAATGGGACGGACTCCAATACTTCAACAAAATGAAATGGACGGCACTGGAAGACCCACAAACCCAGAGCCAGACTGGAGCTTTCTATAAGACCTACAAGAACTTTGCCTTCTACTGGATCCTCAAAGCTGGACATATGGTACACAATATTCTTTTTTGCACTAATTTTAATGTTTGTAAAAACATTGTTCAATATTGTTATATTCAGAGGGTTTTAGCATGGCTTTAACTGCAGAAGCTATGGTGGTTTAGCTTCATTTTTCTGAAGGGAAAATACATTTCTCAGTATTTATTTTTAGTCTTCATGAGTGTATGTGACCATCTCTATCCATTACATTATCACAGATCCCATCTGACCAGGGGCCAATGGCTTTGCGAATGTTGAAGATGGTGACTCAGCAGGAGTGATGGATATTATTCACATACAAACTGGATTGGCTTGCTAACCACTTTTAGACAATCAACACTTAAAAATGTTACCAAAATCTGACTTTTATTTTTATTTTTTATCTTTTGGTTGCGATCTTAATGTAATCAATGTTTTTTTTTCAATGCCTGTCTTGTAAAATTTGTACATTTGAATGCCTGCAAAAAATAAAGTCATAATTTTTTTATACAGTTTGAATTGTTGCCTAAAATCTACATGTGCTAAGAGAGAACTAACTTTAATGTTGTTTAACATTCCCATTTATTTATAACACAAATAATGTATCTGCAAGTCAAGAAGAAAGAAAACTAGGATCATCTTCTTTCTTGTTTTCACAGAAATGCATAAACAAGCAAATTTCATGAAGAGATTTTGGTTAAAATATTAAAATTTTGAAGAAGGTACATTATTATTTTCATGAGGTCTGCATTTATGAATAATGTTATATTATGAACTTGTAAAGCTGTAGAATATATGTGCAATCACTAAAAGAAACGGACCACTCTGTTCCTTGCACAATAGTATTTTAAATGGCTTTTACCTTAAATTATATAAGGATAATAAGGGATATATGGGATATAGTGCAAATTCGATTTTACACATTTGCTGCTTCTTCAATTAAGTATTCAGTCATGCACAAAATACTGAATACAGATTTAGCACCAACTCATCACATTTTACTGCATATCGAATGGAAGAGAGATTTGTTTATACTATGAAAACAGCATGTAAGCTATAGAGTATTAAGGCATTTGATCAATAAGGTTTCACACTGATGGGTTCTCTGAGGAACTGGCGCTGTAACTGAGTGTGCATCGGCCACACTGGGTCTCAGGCACTTTGAATCCCTCTCTGCTCACAGGCTCCACCACCAGCTCTATGAGACCCAGAGCAGCAGGCACCTCCAGCTCCACCACACGATACAGGGTGGAGTAAGACCTGCCAATCAGAGTCAAGGGTCCAGGGGGAATCCGACTTAATTGTGCTTCTCATTGTGCTGCTTCCCTTATTTTTGCACTTTGATTACCTTTGCTGTCATATAATGCTCACTTACGGTAAAGTGAATTTTTAATACAAAAAAATACTAGTTTAATAGCACTGTTAAAAGTAATCTTTAATAAATCATTGTTTCATTCTTTCATACAGAAGGTATCTGTAATGTACATGTGTATCTCACCATAATCTCTCCAATCCTACAATTAAAGGAAATGTCCTCATCGCCTCCATCTCGGGAAACACGAATACACACTTCTCGCAGTGAGCAGCCAATCATTTTCAACAAGAAACATCTATGCATGAAACCACATTGAGTTTGATTAGACAAGGTATTTCAGATAATTGGTATGACACAAAAATATTTAGACTTTAAAGCAGGGGTCAGCAACCTATGGCACGCAGGCCATTGCATAAACATTGTGATCAATAGTGAAATACTCAAACATGCATTCCGACATAAATTTCGAGGTCATCGTTCCTGATTGTCACACAGCCTGTTTTAATAGGTTTAGAGCTATATATACTATTTAAACTGTGAGATAGTCAGGAGGGGCACACAGCTCCGACAAACCATTTGCGCGACAACTCCTCATACAAGCTCAACGTAGATCTATGCAGCAGCACTGTTTGGCATAAGTTAAGTCTGTTTCTCTTCAGTCATGCTGTGCGACTACGTAGATGTATTTATTGCTCTTGGCTTTCAGGAAAAAGTTACCACTATCAATACTGGAGATTTTCAGCTTAGTATACAGAGTCCTTCACATTCCACAAACAAATCACACATATGTAGTGTGGGTGGGGTTCAGAAGGGCCACCGGAAATCTGAAATTCAGGGTCTATTTAAACTTGGGGGGGAAGTAGGTGCTTCAGAAATAATTAAGATTCTGCACTATTTGTTTGACAGCATACTAATCAAATAAATTGGGGTAAGTGCTAAAGTTAACATGGGCTACCAGGTTTCAACCTTGAAATCTGTTAATTTTTCAGTTAAACTAATAGGAACCTTTAAAAATGCTTATACATCATAAACATATAATTGGGGGATATATGCTGGTACAGTGATTAACTAGGAAAATGAAATTAGACTCTCACCTGGTAGTCCAGCCATCCAAAGACCACCGGCCACACTTCTGTGCAAACTGCTCAACCAACTGGTTATCCTCTGCTAATGCTTCTGGAAAGACACTGCCAACTAAACACACAGGCACAGCAGATTAAGCAAATTAGATTTTTAATCATTTTAAATCATGACAGATTCAGACTGAGACTCTAAGATATCTAATGAAAAAAGGCCTGAAAGACCACTCACGTGCTATTTCCTCCATCCCATCGAATGTGCACAGAGGACCATCTATCGTTTTGAGCTCCAAGGATATCTTCACCCCCACAGGTGGCTTGTAGACAAAAGAAACAAACGTCCTGGTGGCCAAGGGAACATGGAGAGAAAAAATCCTACAAATGGACAGAAAGAAGGTGTTTGATTGAAGTTTTTTTGTACTCCAGTGAAAACAAAACCTCTAGTACCTTGCACAGACTTCAGAAAGTCCAGATGGAATCATGCCCTCCACCATCAGAGAGCTGCCTCCTATCCAAGCGTCCTCTGAGCAGCCACGGGTTCTCAGCCAGCCACCATTGTCCATGTTCTCAGAGAGGTACAGAGGCTGGATCTCCTGAGCATGCAGATTAAACCAGCTTCTCTTCATCTCCACCTACATCATACAAGAAATTACTAGGGATGCATCAATATTTAAAAATGGACGATATATACATTTAATACGAGTTTGTCTAAATAAATTAAAAGTAAAACACTAAAAACTAAAATTGATCGTCTTAAATGCTATAAGTGAATTTAGGTGTAATAACATTATGAAATACACTATGAAAAATGGATATTCATTTTGACATTTTCTAAAACTAACATTTTTAAAGTTATAAACTTTAGCTTATTGATGAATGAAGGAAACGGTGATCTAAATGTAAAAATAGGCAAAAACAATTAAATATCCCATGTAGAATGATACAGATACATTACAAATATCTATAGCTGTAATTGTAACTATAACTGTAGTACTCATGTTTTTATGAATATTCAACAAATCAAAATAAGCCATAACTAAGACTGCTTGCTTCTGAGGGTCAAGGCCTGAAAATAATCTTAAGAAGAAACCATGAAAACTTTTTATTTTATTGGGCTTTTGTGACTTCTTGAGATGAATATTTGTGTACTCCAGATGTCTTAGGATGAGTCACACAGGTATTAAAGGGAATCTTAGCGAGACTGTGATTGTGTGCAGCATACCTGTCCCCTCCAGTACAGGCTCTTTCCAAAGCCCTGACAGAATGAGGAGATGAATGGAAGACTGGACGAGGGCCGGTGGATATAAAGGGAATCAGACAGCAAACTCCAAAACCTGAAAACAGCGGTTAGAATATACATGGGTGACTATGACGTTTGCGTGTGTATGTGTGTGTGTGTGTGTGTGTGTGTGCTTACAAACATTTCCCACTGCAAAACAGTGAGCATACTATGATCAGCTCAAGTGGAGTGTTCTAAAGAGCTTACTTGTCCTGGTTTTGGCGGAAATCTGCCTTTTCGTGGTATTCGTACACCCAGCCAGGAGCAAAGATGGCTGTTGAAAATTCATACTTCCTAATCATATTCAGAGCCTAATAAGGATACAAAAAGAGACTTGAACTCAGTCAAAAACCAATAAGATATTATGGATGTGAAATACTGCTCAGTTTTTTTTTTTATTAATATTTTTATTCAGCAAAGATGCATTAAATTAATCAAAAACGACAGTAAAGACACATTTATAATATAACAAAAGATTTCCATTTCAAATAAATAATGTTGAACTTGCTTTTGAACTTTCTATTCATCAAAGAAACCTGAAAAAGTGTATCACAGTTTCCATAAAAATATGATAAAATAATATAACTGTTTTCAACATTGATAATAAGAAGACATATTTCTTGAGCAGCAAATCAACATATTAGATTTCTGAAGGATCATGTAACACTGAAGGCTAGAGTAATGATGCTGAAAATTCAGCTTTGCATCAAAGGAATAAATTTAATTTTAAAATATAGTACAATAGAAACCAGTTTTTAAAACTGGAATAATATTTTACAATATTACTATATTACTGTATTTTTTGATCAAATAAATCCAGCCTTGATGAGTATAAGAGACCTCTTTCAAAAACAATTTAAACACATTACTAATCCCAGACTTTTGAATGGTAGTGTTCTCATATTAAAATTGCTCTCTAATATATCCTCTAACTAAACCTTCACTAACCTTATTGGTCTCAAATTTCCCTCCAACCACCTTCCCTCTTGCAAACACATCAATACCAACATAGATGTCAGCAAAGCGGCCCTGAGCAGCAGAGTAGGACTTCATCCACTCCAGGCTCTGCTCTGTCCAGTTGTAGTTAGTGAATATTCCATCACAGGCATCAAAAAAGATTCTGATAGGATGACAAAAGGAAGCTGATGGCACAAGTTGCATAAAATCTATTGTATAAATCTCACAGACCTGAAGCTGCCCTTCCGTAATCCCTCAAGACCATCACTTGCCTGTTGTCATCATTGAGTTTGTTCTGCCAATCGAGCGTGCCGTTTTTCAGCACGCTGTCATACCAGATCACCACACTGCCTGGAACGTGCTCATGCATCTGGTCTGTGAGGTAGCGCAGAAAGGGTCCAGTGTTCTTCACTGCAGTCTCCTGAGGAGTGAGTGAAATTTGGGGTAAAGTACTACACAGTATGACCACATACACCTCTATCTAATCAGATACGGCCTGGTTACTCACACTCAGCACATTTTCTATGTTAATGAGCCAGCCGTCAAAGCCGTAGCAGTGGGAAATCTGAACCAACTTATCAGCAGCTGTGCAGTAACTCTCCTCATCTGCAAGGAAGGCCTCACATGTCTTCGCTCCATCTGTCCACTCTGTGATGAATGTGCCTTAGTGTGGAACAGGATTATGAAAGTGAAAAAAAGTGAAAGTGACATGACATGTGGCCAAGTATGGTGACCCATACTTGGAACTAGTGCTCTGCATTTAACCCATCCAAAGTGCACACACACAGCAGTGAACACACGCACACACCGTGAACACACACCCAGAGCAGTGGGCAGCCATTTATGCTGCGGCGCCCAGGGAGCAGTTGGGGGTTCGGTGCCTTGCTCAAGGGCACCTCAGTCATGGTATTGAAGGTATTGAAGGTGGGAGAGAGTGCTGTACATTCACTCCCCCCACCTACAATCCCTGCCGGTACGAGACTCGAACCCACAACCTTTGGGTTATGAGTCCGACTCTCTAACCATTAGGCCCCACGACTTTTCCATGCCATTACACTGAGATCACTGTCTGTCAACCTCCAACTATAAATGTATAACTATAAACTATAAATACCTCACAAAATATATCATATAATATGTTTATTTTCATAAAGGTCATATGGCTTCAAACACTTTTAAAGGGTTAGTTCACCCAAAAATTATGTAAAAAAAAAATTATGTCATTAATTACTCTGACCCTCCCATAGACAGTAAGGTAACTACCACGTTCAAGGTCCAGAAAAATACCAAGATGATCGACAAAGTAGTCCGTGTGACATCAGTGGTTGGTAGCCCTCAGATTTCATCAAAAATATCTTACATTGTGTTCCGAAGATGAACGAAGGTCTTACGGGTTTGGAACAACACAAGGGTGAGTAATTAATGACAGAATTTTCATTTTTGGGTGAACTAACCCTTTAATATAGCACACAATTCATATGGACTATGTTTATGATGCTGTTTGGTCCTTATAAGAGCTTGGCCGCCAGAGCATGTGAGCGGAGTGGTAATATTTCCTTAAGAGCGCAGAGCGCCTTTCTCCACTTCGCTCACATGCTCTGTTGGCCGCCACCTGCTGTCTATTGTATGGAAAAGAGCAGCTTGGACACTGCTAAATTTCTCCTTTTGTGTTTTAGATAAGAAAGGATAAAATGGTTTGAAACATTATCAGGCTGAGGAAATGTTGACAAAATTTTAATTTCTGGGTGAATTGAAGAATTTCCTTGTGAAAAAAGAACATATTTTTTTTAAACTACTTGCACATAATGTTAATGACATAATAGGCCACTTAAAAGTAAACATTCAAGAATGTTTCTCAACATACTTAAGTACACTTTTAAGAAAAATGCACTTTGTAACAATGTAAGTTTTACTTTAAAGTAGATTTTAAACTTCTTTAAATCATTCTTTAAAGAAGTACACCTATTTTGATGTGTTGGCCAACATACTAAAGTACATGATTATCATTTTAACTGTAGTGTGTTATTCAATATTTCATTTCAAATTAGTATATTTTAAATATACTACATATTAATTTCATTGTTACAAATGTGTAACTACAATGTATTTGAAAACAATACATGGATGTTTCAATGGAAATTACATTAAAGTTAGTTTACCATTTAGTTTACCATAAATGCGTGTCAGTACACTCAGCAGTACACTTTGCTTTGAAACCGTAAGACAATAGAATTAAGAAATTGCATGTGAAAGATACTCAAGTCCTACTTAAGTATTTAGTATAAATCTAAACTATAATAGATTTTCATTTAATTGCATTTGCAATGACGGAAAACATTAAATTCAGTTAGGTATATTATTTTTAATATATTATTTCTTTACTCTTTTTAAAAGTATGCTAAAGCTAGGGTGACCATATTTTAGTTTTCCAAAAAGATGACAGTGGAGGGGTTGGGGGCAAATTAGTATATTTTAAATATACTACATATTAATTTCATTGTTACAAATGTGTAACTACAATGTATTTGAAAACAATACATGGATGTTTCAATGGAAATTACATTAAAGTTAGTTTACCATTTAGTTTACCATAAATGCGTGTCAGTACACTCAGCAGTACACTTTGCTTTGA
Source organism: Sinocyclocheilus grahami (assembly GCF_001515645.1). NCBI lineage: Eukaryota > Metazoa > Chordata > Actinopteri > Cypriniformes > Cyprinidae > Sinocyclocheilus > Sinocyclocheilus grahami. Next base: position 1,237,986 of record NW_015505306.1, on the reverse strand, counting down.
AACCGTAAGACAATAGAATTAAGAAATTGCATGTGAAAGATACTCAAGTCCTACTTAAGTATTTAGTATAAATCTAAACTATAATAGATTTTCATTTAATTGCATTTGCAATGACGGAAAACATTAAATTCAGTTAGGTATATTATTTTTAATATATTATTTCTTTACTCTTTTTAAAAGTATGCTAAAGCTAGGGTGACCATATTTTAGTTTTCCAAAAAAGATGACAGTGGAGGGGTTGGGGGGTGGTTGGTTGGTGGTTAAAGTAGTGCCCAAAGTATATATCCCTTATATCAAAACTCAAAATATGCCATTTCCATACCTAAATAACATATATTACAGTCACTGTTATGCATTTTGATCATAAACAGCTAAAAAGCTTCCTACCAGTGGCCCTCCTTAGCTACTTAACAGCACAGTGTTATCATAGGTAGAATGCAAAATGTTTCAATACAAGCATTTCAGTCAAATGTAATTTATGCAACATTTCAAACCTTTAACTCACGGGGGGAAATCAACCCATGGCAACAGTTTAAAAGTAGCCCAATTCCATGGAGAAAAAAAAAAAGCAGACCTGACAACCCTGCATCCATCACGAGCTGCAGGAGTCAGATTTGACTGATCACGGGTTGAGAGGAGAGATGGCTGATAGACCATACTGGAGGATATGCTGCTCAACAGATCCTGAGCTCACTGGCAAATATCTGATCATCCTTTACACAGAGTGCGCGTGATCGTGAAATCGAAAGTGAAAGTGAACAGCGAGCGCTCATTCAAAAGAGATTTAAATACTCCTCATATTGATAGCGGCTCCCTGATGTGCGAAAATTATATGCAATAGCCTATTAAGAATGTTTGTGAGAGTGGGCGGGAGTCGGGAGACTGGACACAAAAATCGCGGAAGCGGGTGATAATGGTCAGAAATTCAACGGGAGAGGGATTAGAAAAACAGTCCCTCGCAGGGCTCTAATACAAAAACGCACACGTTGGTTGGCGACTGTAGAAAGCAAAAGCCGAATCCCGGACAATTTGGGCGATTTAGAAATCCCGGCCGGTGTTCTGATGATTTGTGCTACCCGCTCAGATTGTGCTAACTCCCATTAAAAAGATTGGTAGCACAAATCGATAGCGAAAAATGCTACCTATCAGATTGTGCTACCAGCATCTTATTCATGTGGTTTGAGGCTTTTTTGTAATGTCCATATACCTACCCCTACCCTAAACTTACCCTTAAAACAATGCAAATATATTTTTGGTAGCACAATCTGATAGGCAGCATGTTTCGTCGGTACACCGGATGCATTTTTTTAGGTCCATAAAGAGGACATGTCCGGGAAAAAGAGGACGTATGGTCACCCTAGCTAAAGCATACTTTGTTTTTACAAGGATGTTCTTTTTACAGCAAGACTAATATGCTTAAAACTGAGATTTTAGCCCATATAATCCCACCAACAGACTCACCAATAGAGAGCACGCCATGCTTATGTGCTGCATTTGTCCAAACCGCAGGAGGAATGGTTACCATCTGATGACTGAAGTAGTTGAAGATGTCAACATACTCCCAGTGATAGAAGGCATAAGGCGTCTCCACCTCTGCACCTTGAATGAACCTCAGCAGAAAGGACAGGACCATGAAGATACTGAAGGCTGGCCAAACAACTAATGAAACTGACATAACATGGTTGAAACTTTGAGCTATACCTGTCCTCCAGGTAGCCACCCATCATGTCATGGGACACCAATGTCCGTCTAGGGCAGCTGTGCAGTGGAGGATACCTGCTAGCCAAAGGCACAGTGGCCACATTAAAAAGACTTGCTTCCTTTCGTTTCCATGACAACAATTCATCAAGAGACTTCAGACTGCAGCTGATGGGCTCAGTCGTGTCAGGATCATAGTGGACTGCTGTTACACCACAACATGTTTTTTAAGCGAGACAATAATCTTTTAAAAAAAGATTAAAATGCAGCATATATGATCAGTAACGTTACCTGGCAACGTAGATGGCTTGTTCGTTATGACTTCATAAACACTTTGATCGTTTGGCTGACCGAGGCAAGACTCAGAGCTGAACAAACAACCATCACACTGAACATATAAGTTGTAAGGGCAATAAAACGCTGATTGATATGATTATGAAAATGTATCAGTCACAGCAAAGTTACCTGATCTCCTCCGTTTTAGGAATCGTACTGCTTATAGTTTCATCCCTTTTTCGTTTTCGGGATGTCATATTATCTTTCTCTTTTGTAGAAACACTTTCCATTTACAAAAGGTCAACGGATAGCCAGTTTCCAGATAAAACAGTAATTTCTAGAAGTAGGAAGAGCGAATTAGAAACAGAAAGAACAGACAACTTCCGCCCGTGCGCTGATTGGCTGAATGAGTGGCAGAATGGCAGTGCGTCATCCTGCGTGAAGGTGTTGCTCTAAAGGCTCACTAGAGGGCAGTACAGTAGACCTTTAAAATGACTGGCGACTGAAGCAAGATAATGCTTTGCCCAGATGGAATACGATTAAAAAACCCTACCTGTTTTAAAATGTATATCAAAACATATTTCGTGTTTATCTAAAACACTCATGAAAAGTTATACAGTCGGTTACTGCGAAACATCAAGCCATCATATATGCACTGAAAATGAGTATAATGAGATTCATGGAAAATATTACAAATAAATAACCAATTACCAACATATCAATCAACCATGATTTTGAATACTGGGGTGAGCCCCAGTAAACAGTCAGAATGTATGGCTTCACTATGTTTTTCTGCAGGATTATTTGTGGTAGTGTTATGTGAGGCCTCCAGTTTCCAACTAGAAAAAGTATTCAAATTACCAAATCTGAATTTGAGAGGAGCTAAAATATATTAATTCATAAATAATTCACACTCTTTCTCCTTTTTTGTCTCCATTAAGAAAGTCTCTAAAACACCTCTCATATCCATTCTCTTTGTGTATAATGATTGTCCATAACATGATCCTCTTCTGGTTTTTCTTCTTCTTCTTCTTCTTTCATGTAGGCCTGCAGTCTGAATCGGTGCTTTTAATAGGCAGAAAGGATACTATGGATGCCATGGAAATCTGGAAGTTTCATTTTCATTAACAGTTACTGAGATGCAGACTTTAATGCAGTAAAAATTAATGTTCACACACAGCTTCATGAGCACAGATAACATTTTTGTATATTGTTTTTCAATTATTCTGGTATAAATAAATCAATAAAACCAATATCAACACCAATCTAATGTTTAAGCAACACATCGAATGCACATGCACTCACATTAAATATACATCCATATATTTACTTGAGGCAACTTACATATACATTCTGCAAGTATTCAAAAAGAGAAACTACCAACATGTAGAATAGTTCACTTACAGGAACTCGACTTGAACGTGTCAAGTCATCCCCATCATTTCCTGTCATTCTTTTCCTTTTTCCCTTTGCATTGTTATGCTTCCATAATAAGTCACTGAGTTTGTTTACACTGTGATTCAAGAAAAAGCCATTATATATTTAAGACATATTTATCCAGAAAATATTTCAATTTAAATTCTGATGGAATATGCAAAATATGCACTGAACATCTTTCAATGGTTTGCTCAAGCCTGAAAACTCAAGTCACGACAGCCAATGTGGATGTGTTGGGCTTAATGTATTCATGACCCACATTAGATCTGTGTGTTTGTGATTAAATGATTGCTACACCACAGCACGGATCAATCCTCTGATGCCCCGCAGGTTATTTCAGAGGCCAGTCCGGTTCCCGCCAGAAAGCTCAAAACAAAGTAACAAACTGCAATGTTCTGCAGTGAAAAGGTACAGTGGAGCAGACTATATAGAGACCATAAATGCTCTTTTCTGACATTAAAATTAAAGAAGAATAAAAAATACCTATTGAGGCCTGATTTTTTAAACAAACAACGATGCCTTTACATGTTACTATTCATACATGAATCTACCTCTGCATATGACTTCTTCAATTATTTGAGATGGATATGCATAAGCTCCTCCAGAAACTCATGCACTTTTTCACAGATATTTGGCATATTTGAAATAACATTCCAGTTTGAAATTTCAAGTTTCCACTCACTGGGCTATTTTCTGTTCTGCAACGTTAAAGGGGTACAATTTTCCTTTCTCTTTGGAGTGTTACAAGCTCTTGGTGCATAAAGAAGATCTGTAAAGTTACAAAGACTAAAGTCTCAAATCCAAAGAGATATTCTTTATAAAAGTTAAGAGTCAACCACGCCTACCTAAAACGGCTCGTTCTAACACGCCCCCACATGTCTAAGTCACGATGTGGGAAGATTTGCATAACGCCACCCAAATGTCCACGCAAAGAAAGAAGGCGTAACTTTTATTCTCGCTGTAGTATTGTTGCTGCTGCCACCATGTCGTGAAGGCGCTGTGTGTTTCGTTGTGAAAGCGAAACTACTTAGTTTGGTCTTCCAAAAGAGGACGATATCCGCTTCGTCATGCCTAGAGCTGATCCGTGCTGGTCAACTTCTCGCTGTGGATCGCCGGATCAGCTTTCACAGTGGATGAAGCGGAGTCCAGCCCGGGGTCGTCACATGTGGTTGCTGCAAGCC
>NW_015505306.1:1219965-1233134 GCF_001515645.1 Sinocyclocheilus grahami | reverse complement strand
GAGTTTTGAGCAGTGTAGTTTGTCGTTTCTCCAATCACAAATGCAGACATGGTTTTATGTTTACGCGGCGCTATGAGATGCAACGCGTAAAAAGACTGTATAAGGGGCCGTTCACATGTCGCGTCGTTTGCGTGCTCAAGTTCGTTATTTCAAATGTAGAGCGCAGGCGCGTTCATAATGGAAGCGACACGCTCATTTTTTCCAGGTGCATCCGCGCAGCATCGAGATAAACACATTTCAACTTTTCAGAATGCATGTGACAAGAACCAACCAATCAGCTTCATCCTTTCCCGTAACAACATTGAAAGCTCAGCCAAGATGAAGGAACAGCTGATCATAACTGTACAGGGAAAGCCATTTTTAAATACCTTTAGTAGTAGGGCTACTGCAAGCGATTTTTAGTGCTGCAAATCCATTTATCCTTTGCTGAAACTTCCGCGTCTTCATGGAGAGCGCAGGTCATGGTTGCTTAGCAACGGCAGGAGCGCAAGCGCCCAAACGCTTTGGAAAAAAGCAGAAAGTGGCGCGCCTAGCGTTTTCCACGCGTTTTTAGGCGCGACATGTGAACAGCCCCTAAGTCATTATAATCCGTAATTATGTCCCCACTGGATGCAACAAATGCCTCGTTTATAATGGGTTTTAATGATTTTGTCACATCACAGTATGGCATCACAGTATGGTGAGGGGCGTAACATTTCCGTCACACGCTTGAGGTATTCGGCCAATCACAACGCATTGGATAGCTGGCCAATCACAGCACACCTCACTTTTCAGACCGACGAGCTTTGTAAAAATCGAGTGTTTCAGAAAGGCGGGGCATAGAGGAGAAACAATAATGTACAGTATGTGGAAAATAATGTGTTTTTTTTACCTTAAACCACATAAACACATTGCATTACACCAAATACACAAAATAATGTTCTTTTTAGCAACATCATATGACCCCTTTAATATTTCAAAACTTACTGAACCTGCCAGGTTATTTTTACACAGTTGCACAGAAACAGAAAGAAATGCTGACATCACACGCACGCTTAGGTGGAAATGAAAACATGATGTGAGCAGCAGACTTTAGGACCCAGTCCACAGAGCCAGCTAGTCGGGTTTCTCTTTTTTACTTAGCTACGTCTATAATGTCATACGTGCTGCTAGAAGCGTGTTCCAGTGAACAGAACTGAAATTTGAAGGTGACAGAGCAACATATTTTTAGTAAGTACCATTACAGTTAGTTTATATCCCTGAAGCTTATTATGGCAATTAGAGGATTTGGATAAACATGTTGTATTGCCAAAATGACGTTAATTCTCTCCAGAAGAAGATAAATATATGCACAGATCTTAGGATCGAGTTTAAATGTCAATTTGATGTAATGAAGTTGAGCTGACTAGCTATGAATTTAAATCTGCACGTTATTGTTGATTATTAATTGACATTAGTTGCCCAAAAAGCCTCTAATCACAAAAATGCTAGATGTAGAACACCGTGCATGAAAAGTGATACAGTGGCTATTTATGAACTTAAATAAATAACCTTGCATCACATTGATAAATGTGGACTGCGCATGAGCCTGTCCCGAATCCATGCAGCATCCCTTACCGTATTCCCCACATACAAACGTAACAGGTGACTCGGAAATACGGAAGGCTTGTAAACAAGCAAACAATATTTAAAATAATAGTGCTATACTAGATTAATCGGATTGAAGATTATATTATTAGAGGCTTGTTTTTACAGAAAGGCATCGAAACGCGTAAAAGTGCGCATATTGCGCGTCTGACAGGACGTCAAAACAGTTGTACGCGATGCGAATGGGCATTTTGGTACAAATATGGGTGAGCTCAGACGGTAAGTCAATTAAAGCTGAATAGCGGATATTGTGAAAGATCCGTATATGTGCTGACATGTGCATTAACCCCAAAATTGACCATTTCCTTCACAAAATGTACCATGTTAAACATAGACTTGAGATGACCCCGAACACCTTTGAAGAGATGATGCTGACCACTGCGAGGACCCCAGATGACGCCAACTTGAATCGACATGTACAGCTGCCAAAATGTCTCTATATTATAATCATTATGATCACACTTGTAGGTGTAATACTCGCTTTAATGAGCTTCTGCCTAAAATTAATTAATGTTAGCTAGCTGTATGATTATCTTGAACTGTTCATTTGTGAAATGGACATTACTTGGACACATTCACGTCTGCTTTGTAATGTAATGCATGTAGACACATGCATTTTCTGTAAAGCTGCTTTGAAACAATGTGTATTGTGAAAAGCGCTATACAAATAAATTTGAATTGAATTGAATTGAATAGCTTCCATTCCATTACCAAATGGAGTCATGTATCACTCAGACATGTATCACTCATCAAACTAGAAAACATTCTAATTACATATACAGGTGCATCTGAATAAATTAGAATGTCGTGGAAAAGTTCATTTCAGTAATTCAACTCAAATTGTGAAACTTGTGTATTAAATAAATTCAGTGCACACAGACTGAAGTAGTTTAAGTCTTTGGTTCTTTTAATTGTGATGATTTTGGCTCACATTTAACAAAAACCCACCAATTCTCAACAAATTAGAATATGGTAACATGCCAATCAGCTAATCAACTCAAAACACCTGCAAAGGATTCCTGAGCCTTCAAAATAGTCTCTCAGTTTGGTTCACTAGGCTACACAATCATGGGGAAGACTGCTGATCTGACAGTTGTCCAGAAGACAATCATTGACACCCTTCACAAGGAGGGAAAGCAATAAACATTCATTGCCAAAGAAGCTGGCTGTTCACAGAGCGCTGTACTACAGACAACGTCAGAGGCGTCTTACCTGGGCTAAGGAGAAGAAGAACTGGTCTGTTGCCCAGTGGTCCAAAGTCCTCTTTTCAGATGAGAGCAAGTTTTGTATTTCATTTGGAAACCAAGGTCCTAGAGTCTGGAGGAAGGGTGGAGAAGCTCATAGCCCAAGTTGCTTGAAGTCCAGTGTTAAGTTTCCACAGTCTGTGATGATTTGGGGTGCAATGTCATCTGCTGGTGTTGGTCCATTGTGTTTTTTGAAAACCAACGTCACTGCACCCTTTTACCGAGAAATTTTGTAGCACTTCATGCTTCCTTCTGCTGACCAGCTTTTTGTAGATGCTGATTTCATTTTCCAGCAGGATTTGGCACCTGCCCACACACTGCCAAAAGCACCAAAAGTTGGTTAAATTACCATGGTGTTGGTGTGCTTGACTGGTCAGCAAACTCACCAGACCTGAATTGTATTGTCAAGAGGAAAATGAGAAACAAGAGACCAAAAAAGGCCACTGTCAAAGAAACCTGGGCTTCCATACCACCTCAGCAGTGCCACAAACTGATCACCTCCATGCCACGCCGAATTGAGGCAGTAATTAAAGCAAAAGGAGCCCCTACCAAGTATTGAGTACATGTACAGTAAATGAACATACTTTCCAGAAGGCCAACAATTCACTAAAAATGTTTTTTTTATTGGTCTTATGAAGTATTCTAATTTGTGGAGATAGTGAATTGGTGGGCTTTTGTTAAATGTGAGCCAAAATCATCACAATTAAAAGAACCAAAGACTTCAACTACTTCCGTCTGTGTGCATTGAATTTATTTAATACACGAGTTTCACAATTTGAGTTGAATTACTGAAATAAATGAACTTTTCCACGACATTCTAATTTATTGAGATGCACCTGTACTTTTTATCATTTATATTTAAGACAATCATACAATGTGATAAAAATCATAGTAACATTCTCTCTAAATTCTCTTTCTGTTGTAGATTGAATCTCAGAAAAAATTAAAGCCTGTTTTAGGACCATTAACATTTTTGCATGGTGATATGATTATACACTACAGTGAAGCATATCATTATGATTTTGGTGTGCCATTAGAACCTGGGCATTTTATTAACATTAAAATGTTTTATTACAGCTGCCATTGTTGACCTCCAACTCAAATGTAATTTGACTAAATGTGACTCCTTGTATTAAGGTCCTGAAGGCAATATAATTGACCTGAATACTACAACTTTTTATATTCCCCTGAAAACGTGTGTGTGTGTATGTGTGTCTCATCTCTCCACAGAGCAGTAGAGCATCATGGGTGGAGTGGCACTGGATGACGGCAGTAGTGGAGTGAAGGCCCCTGATGGTGGCTGGGGTTGGGCTGTGCTCTTTGGTTGCTTCATCATCACAGGCTTCTCCTACGCTTTTCCAAAGGCTGTCAGTGTTTTCTTCAAGGAGCTAATTAGAGAGTTTGAGGTGGGCTACAGTGACACAGCCTGGATTTCCTCCATCCTATTGGCTATGCTTTATGGCACTGGTATGTTTACCACCAATCAAACAAAGTCTTGAAGGGGGAGTTCACCCAAAAAAATTTAAATTGTCATAATTTCCAAATATTTATGAATTTTCTTTCTTCATGGGAACAGAACGTTTGAACTGTTTTTGTCAAAGTAACAAATGTCAATGGGGTCTAAAACAGCACTGGAGTAAATGATTACAGAATATTCATTTTTGAGTAACAATCCCTTTAATGTCTTCTAATTAGTTTAAACTGGATTCAGATAGTTCAGATATATAATATATACATATAATTACTCTTCGCAGGGCCTTTATGCAGCATTTTAGTGAATCGATTTGGATGCCGTCCAGTGATGTTGGTGGGTGGCCTCTTTGCATCGTTGGGAATGGTCTTGGCCTCATTTGCCACAAGCATCATGCACATTTACTTGTGTACAGGAGTCATTACAGGTACTTTAGCTATCATTTACTGAAGGATTTACTCTTTTACTATCCAGGGACATGTAAACATTTCTATCTTCTGATTCCAGGTCTTGGAATGGCCCTGAATTTCCAGCCATCACTCATCATGTTGAATCGATATTTCAGTGAGAAGCGGCCATTGGCTAATGGCCTGGCCGCTGCTGGGAGTCCAGTGGCTCTGTGCTGTCTGTCCCCTTTGGGGCAGGTCCTTCAGTATGAATATGGCTGGAGAGGGGGCTTCCTCATCTTGGGAGGGATGCTTCTGAACTGCTGTGCCTGTGGGGCTTTAATGAGGCCTTTGGTCCCACCAAAGAAGCCAGAGACCCCTGGGACTGAAAACACACCAGATGACGGAAACAAGAAAGCAAAGCCCAAGCCCAAGCTGCTGGACTTCAGTGTTTTCAGAGACCCGGGCTTTGTCATTTATACAGTTGCTGCCTCCATTATGGTGCTCGGTTTGTTTGTGCCCCCAGTGTTTGTGGTGAGCTATGCCAAAGAGCTGGGAAACGAGGACACGAAATCTGCCCTCCTTCTTACCATTCTGGGTTTCGTTGACATTTTCGCACGGCCCACGTGTGGCATCATCGCAGGACTCCAGTGGGTTCGCCCTCGCTGCGTCTACCTCTTCAGTTTTGCTCTCATGTTCAATGGAATCACAGATCTGGTGGGCTCCCTGTCTAAAGACTACTCCTCTCTGGTGGTGTTCTGCATCTTCTTTGGCATCTCTTATGGCATGGTGGGAGCATTGCAGTTTGAGGTTCTCATGGCTGTTGTGGGTACAGAGAAGTTCTCAAGCGCCATTGGTTTAGTTCTCCTGCTTGAAGCCTTTGCTGTGCTGGTTGGGCCTCCATCTGCTGGTGAGTGTTTAAATTTCTTTTTAAACTAAAAATGATTTATACTGTAGGTTAGCTTCCTCTCAAACTAAAGTAGGTTGAGAAATAAAGAATCTTATATGTTACTTCGTATGTGAATTTAGATTTTGAATGGTTTGACTGGCCAAGAACAGAAAAGAACATTATATGGTTGTGGGGAACTAGTAGGACAAGCACAGTAATGCATAAAACACAATGCACATGTTCTGCTACAAATGTCACATAAATTGACAAACATTACTGTAAGTAACTGAATGTGCTAATATAGTAATTACAAAATATTTTAATCTTATGACAGCCCATTTTTTGAAGTGAAATTTTTTATTTAAATGTGAATGCATTGATGAATCAATAAATATGCACTATAATTCAATAGTCAATAGACAAACATTACTGTAAGTAACTGAATGTGCTAATATAGTAATTACAAAATATTTTAATCTTATGACAGCCCATTTTTTCAAGTGAAATTTTTTATTTAAATGTGAATGCATTGATGAATCAATAAATATGCACTATAATTCAATAGTCAATCGGGTCAGTATTACAGGTATGTTGTATTTTAAAATAAATCAAATACTTTTATTCAGCAAGGCTGCATTCAATTGATTAAAAGTATCAGTAAAGACATTTTGTAATGTTATAAAAAATCTATTTCAAATAAATGCTGTTCTTTTAAACTTTCTATTCATCAAAGCATCATGAAAAAAATGTATCACAGTTTCCACAGAAATATTAAGCAGCACAACTGTTTTCAACATTGATAATAATAAATATTTCTTGAGCAGCAAGTCAGCATATTAGAATGATTTCTGAAGGATCATGTGACTCTGAAGACTTTAGAAAAGGCTACTGAAAATTCAGTTTTGTGCAATAAATCAGAACATTCAGACAACCCACCAACTAGTCGAATATATTATGTATGTTGATGTGATTTTGTATGTGTTACAGTAGATATTTTACACATCCCTAATTTAAAAACCTTGCTACACTTACTGTAATCTGTTGAGAATCTTTGAATGTTGTTGAAATCCTTGTTCTCACTTTGTCAAGGCCGCCTTTTGGACTCCACTAAGAACTACATGTTTGTTTTCCTGCTGGCTGGGATTGAGGTTGTGGTATCAGCTTTAGTGTTGGCAATATGCAACTTACTGTTCATAAAAAAGAAACATGAGGCACCAGAGACTGCAATAGAGAATGGAGAGACAGTGGAGGCAAAGAATCACTCCAGTACGCCACCCATACAGGAGCCACACAAGGCCCATGGAAACTCAGAGAAGCCGAAGGATTCAGGTGACCTGAGAGCCGAGAATGTTATGAAGGATTCAACAGAAGTGGAAACATTTCTTAAAGATAAAGATGAGCAGAATAAGAACATCCCCTGTAGTCCAGAAACCAAACTCTGATTTACATTACTGCTTAAGAAGAGGTCGGAAAGACACAAATAAGAGGAGATTGAGGAGAACTGTGGTGTTAATGCGTGTCAGTGTGTAGTCCGATGTGATGTCCTAATGTGTGTGCTACTTACTGACAGATGAATATTTAATCAATAATAGAGACCTTCACTCCACTCATGCTGTTCAAAATCACATTTGCACTGCCACACAGAGAGATTTGGACGGGCCACTCTCAATACGTCTGTAGCTCAAAACCACAGACATTTCTTTGACTTAAACCAACGTTAACTAGGTTAAAGGTGCTGTAAGTGATTTTTGTCATGGAATTGTATGGAGAAAATGATCCTACTCACTGAAATCACTGTCCTGAGATATCACACCGATCTCTGTGACAGTCCTAGTCAGTGTTGGGGGTAACGCATTACAAGTAGTGCCAGTTATGTAATCAGATTACTTTTTTTCAAGTAAGTAGTAAAGTAATGCATGACTTTTAAATTTACAAGAAAATATCCGAGTTACTTTTTCAAATAAGTAACACAAGTTACTGTTTTCTTAGTAACTTTTCCCAACACTGGTCCTAGTATCTATAAACAGTAAAAGGAAAATTTGCTCTAGACACTTTTTCAGCCAATCACAACGCATTTGAGGCACTTTCCACCTGTCAATCAAATCGCACGTATACAGCAGTCATATATGTTAAGCCGGAGAGCGTGATGGGTGAAGAGCGGTTTTCATGCATTGGAGGGGTGTTCAATTTTGACACCGCCAAACGTCTTAAAGGAAAAATAGATCGCTTTTTATCACCAGAGGAAACTGAAAGCTTCAAAGATACATATGCTGATTTTGGTTTGCTTAAAATATATTGCTTGTTCACCATGGTTACGCCAAAATGGCAGAGATGTTGAAAGGGGAGGCATGCCTAAAGTCTGAAAAGTTTAATGTTGTTACAGCATCTTTAACTAAGTGCAAATTAAACATCACATCACGAGTAAAGCAGACAGCTATCACAGGAACTGAAAGTGTGTGCATACTCAATTCTGATCATATTCATAGATATCAGCAGAGACATCAGATATCAGCAGAGTTTCCACTTCTTACTCAAATGCACCTTCTGTTCAAACGCTTCTGTAACAGTATGTGTGCCTATTTACAGACCTCATACACTATGTAAAATGCTTTGTTTTGTGCGTTGTGAGAAGTGCGGTCCACTGGCTTTAGTAAACTTCTGAAAATGCCATGATTTCCTGCATAAAGATCAGTACTGTAATATTCTTCAGAATCATTAGAACATTCCTGATAGACAGCTACTGTAATCCTGCTGGATTGACATCTGCCACCTACTGCCCTACTTCAGTTTATATTCTTTGGTATGCCTCAACGTCAAAGACTGAGTGTTTTTTTATGTTAGTGGAGTATAACTGTATTAGTTTGTACTGTGAATTTCTTTTTTGACACTGTTGTGCATTTCTCAAAGACTTAAAAATTTTTACCGTTAGGCTGAGATTGTCATAGCATAGGGGAGTAGAGAGCAGTGTGTGCATACTCAATTCTGATCATATTCATAGATATCAGCAGAGACATCAGATATCAGCAGAGTTTCCACTTCTTACTCAAATGCACCTTCTGTTCAAACGCTTCTGTAACAGTATGTGTGCCTATTTACAGACCTCATACACTATGTAAAATGCTTTGTTTTGTGCGTTGTGAGAAGTGCGGTCCACTGGCTTTAGTAAACTTCTGAAAATGCCATGATTTCCTGCATAAAGATCAGTACTGTAATATTCTTCAGAATCATTAGAACATTCCTGATAGACAGCTACTGTAATCCTGCTGGATTGACATCTGCCACCTACTGCCCTACTTCAGTTTATATTCTTTGGTATGCCTCAACGTCAAAGACTGAGTGTTTTTTTATGTTAGTGGAGTATAACTGTATTACTTTGTATTAGTTGTACTGTGAATTTCTTTTTTGACACTGTTGTGCATTTCTCAAAGACTTAAAAATTGTTTACCGTTAGGCTGAGATTGTCATAGCATAGGGGAGTAGAGAGTAGGTATCTCTGCATTTATATGACTTCATCCTTCAGCAATATTTGCATTTACCTATTTTTTCCTACTCTGAATGTTTAACAAACCTAGTTTTATCGCAACAAATAATCTATATTCTTTATTTACTGAAATGGACCAAATGCAAAACCAAATTAAAGGTCAAATGACAAGTGCTTAAACTCAATTGATATTGTGGTGAAATGCTGGATGACATAAGCATGCACTGTGTCCCGTCGTTTCGATGTGATAGAAATGAGGTTTGACAGCACTGCCTGGTGGCATTAGTTTTAATTTTATACCAGCATCAGGAGGAGACAGCTCTACTACTGGTTAAGCTACTTGCCACGTCAAAGATTTGTACATTAATACATCTGTTACAAGTGCAGCTATGAGAAATTCAGACTCGGTAACCCCAGAATCAGTCACACTGCCCTTCTATATTGTGCCTATCTGAGTCGGGCTGGGAAATATTTGCATTATTTACTTTCAGTTTTCAGACTGACTGTATCATTTGATAATGACCTCATCTCTTGTCTGTTGAAAACATAAAACTAAATCTGCTCAATAAATGTTGAACACACAACAGTTGTCTTTCACAAGTTTAGTTAATAAAAGGTGTTCAAATAGTGAACTGCAGGTGCACTCGTTCACCCAGAAATTAAAATTGTCATTTACTCGCGCTTACATCGTTCCAAACTCAAGCTTTCGGTGTTCATCGCCTAAACACATTGATTTGCACTGAATTCAATAGATTTCTGCCCCTCCATTAAAAGCTAATTCTACCTAAACTTAAACGCTTCGAGAAGTTTTGATGAGCTCTGGACGCCGATCAATGTTTATGTGAATTAAAGCCTGAATTAAATATGTTCATCATATAAAGCTATCGTGTATCACCCACTCGATTCACATGGATTACTTTTATGGTCTCATGACCATTTTGAAGCGCCAAAGTTTAAGTGAAACGGTCTTTTAATCGGTCACGTTTCATTCAAATATATTGATTTGTGTTTCAGGTAGAGTAGCGCTACATCATTTTGGACTCGAATGAAAACAACGAGGCTGTGAGGGATAAATAGAAGTACAGTGCGTTCAACGGATTTGCTCAGCTGACGAAACTACTTCAAAAAAAGAAAAGAACGAATTTTTAGACAAACTCCATCAAATAGATTTGAAAGTTGAGTTGTAAAAAAATTACATGATTTAGGACCTTTATACAGTGCGTGCCATCCCTCACAGCCTCATTCATTCAATAGAACATGGGTTTGGAACGACATGAATAATTGATAGAATTTTTCATTTTTGGATTACGATCTCTTTAAGAAACATTTTATGTGGAGAAAGGAAAATGGGGGGAAAAAACTGCTTACAAGTACTTATTCATTTATTTACACATTTTAAAATACACAAATACAGTGGCAATACAAATGAGGGAAAAAAAATCTTCCAGGGAAAGAAGATCCATAATTCCACCTGATACAGCACAGTGTGATGCAGAAGGACTGGCCAAGCAGTCGTGTGTAGAATGAACCAGAAAATGAAAGAGAAATCCATATTAGCTCGATCCCCGACAAAGTGTACTTGTGCCTACATTTAAACACCACCAGTACGGGAGCGGCTGTTTCTGTGAGACCACCAGTGGAGAGAAAGAATTACTAACTTATCAAATCTAGAACAGAACAAAGTCCCTCACACCTCTCTAAGCACTAGCCTTTTCCCCAAACTCACAATACACACACAGACAGTGGCTATGAAAAAATGGTACTTTGCCATCACTAGAAACATCCTATATACATGACAACAGAATTTAAAAGTTTCACCACTATCCCCCCCACCCACGACTACAGAAAAAGCCTATCCTCTACTCTGCTGAATGATACAGACAGGCAGCTCGCCTTCCATGTCCTGTGACTTATATAGCACCAGTAAGTCAAGGAACCACACTTCTGAAACAAGGGAAAAGTAGTACTAAAAGCATTGGTAATACTCAGTAAATAAAGTTGAAGAAAAACAAAAACTTGCATCGCAATTGTTAAAAGTGTCAAAAGAAAACAAAAACAAATCAGGCATGGCTTAAATGATGGCTGGTGTATTATCAATGAGACAAGCTGGGCTCAGGACATCCATTTCCAAATCCAAACACAAAAGTTAAAAGAAAATGTGCCCGTTTGTCTCAACAAATGCCCCAAGTTTTTCATGTTCATACTCTCAGGTCAGAAAAATGAAGCCCTTTTACTTATTATTAGACTTCTTAAACGGCTATAAATGTCTTTCAGTGACATTGTCCAACAGTCTTGACCCAACAATGTGTGCCTGCATTACTGTAAAAGCATTAAGCTTAGTTCAGGGGGTAAAAAGAAACAAAGAGCAACATTAATAACATCAACAACTCTACAATACAGGCATTTCACAGCATTCGAGAAACAAAAAAAGGCTTGAGGGAATGCAATCAAATCAATGAGCAATTCTTGATAATCGAGTTGATAAAGAGGGCCAGGTTGACGGGTGCAACAAACTAAAAATAATCTAAAAAGGTGTGAAGGTGGTATTGTGGGTACGACTACTCGAACCTTTGCTGTATGTTTCTCTGTCTGGCCTTCGACATAATAAACTACAAAATGACATAAAAAGGACAATGCCTTCATCCTGCCACATGAACAAACAGGCTTTCAAATGTTCAATTTAATTCTGCACATTTCATTAAGCTTAATCCTGTTAAACTATCAAAAAGAGAAAATGATTCACCTGCAAAAAACTGTAACCAGTGTGAAATCAATTTAATCTCTGTTGTACATAAACAAAAAGACAAAAATAAAAGATTACAGTAAGCAAAATGTCAATGGCTATCAGTACAGCTGCATTCCAAGCTGTGTAAAAGTAATTTTTTTGCAACAGAAGAGGGTGAGTTGCGCAATCAGAGCTATTGTACATGGCTTTAGCCAAGAAGCTCTGCTTTGCGAAGAGGCCCCTGGATGGCAGGAGGATGGCCCTCTCCTTCTGGTGTTTGTCAGAGGGCTGAAAGCAGTGATGGCCAAGAATCACGCCCCGCCCCACCCCCCTGTCCCTCCCATCTCGCCAGAGATTGTCTGGCAAAAAGTAATGTTAACAATCCCAACTGATGTGCCCAGGTGTCTTGGAGTAGTGTAGGTAAGGAAATGTTTTTGTGTGTGTGTGTGTGTGTGTGTGTGGAGTGTGTGTGAAAAGAAGAAAACCAAAATCTGTCCATCTCTTGAATTTGCATGACTCAAGTGTGTTTAAATGCATTGAGAGGAAGGTGGAAATGAAGTCTCTTGTTTCGATTTGATTTGCTGAGGTTGATTTCACATGGTTAGAGGCTGCTGGAGTCCTAGTGCAGATCAGGGCCATGGTTGGTCTGCTCTTGAGGTGTGTGGAGGGTCTCATCGAGGTACGGCAGACTGCAGGCCACTTGGGGTGACACGAGAAAGAGCCTGGAGTGGGCAGGAGAAACAGACACATCAGTTTCTGAATGCCACATGATATAAATGCAAACTGTTCCTGAGAGAATCTCAGTAGCTTCCTGAGTTTTTTTAAAAAGGCAATTCACACTGCACTGATAGACATAGACCAATGGTGACAGCTGACCAGTACGTCACTTATCAGACATTCCAAGACCCGACAAACGCCTTATCAACATGTTCCATTGGCAAAAACAAGCACTGACCAATGCCAAAAGACACCCACAGGAGTAACACATGATCAGACAAAAACCAATGAATGTGTCTGTTGCTGTTTGTCGACATCTGTCGGTGCAGTCTGAATTGGCCTTAACAGTGCAATTTTAGTTTGGCTACGTTCAAGCAGTCAGTATTTTGGAGTGATAACTGTTAGGTGTGACTCTTCAAAAAGATGGGAGTGGATTAGATGATGTCTATGGATGTCACCAAATGACTTCACTAACTCTTGTATAATGCCTGTAGCCAAAGCAACAAATAATGATAATAAATAAACACGCATTGAATTTGAATCACACTACTCTTGAAAATATTTATAAAAGAAGTCTTAATGCTGCAATTATTAAAAAAAATACAATAATATAATATAAACAATATATAT
>NW_015505306.1:1203506-1219784 GCF_001515645.1 Sinocyclocheilus grahami | reverse complement strand
ATATATATATATATATATATATATATATATATATATATATATATATATATAAAACAGTAATACAGTTAAATATTTAGTTATATTGGTTTTTTCCTAACTAACTAATGGGCTATGGAAATTTAATGGCTTCCTGAGTTAAATGTGAGATTGCGACTTTTTTCTTTTTTTTTTTTTACATAAATACATTAATAAAAGTTGTTCTATTGATGTCTTTTAACAGTCGAAACTTTGAGCAATTAAAATTAAACATCATTCAGTAAATGATTTCGGCCCTCCAAAAGACCAAAACAGGAAAATTCACTTTTGGCTGAACATTTTTGGTGCATCACTAGTTCTTACAGGGCGGTAACTGTTTGTGCCTGCATGGTTTGAGTCCTAAATATTTTAGGTGGTCCTAGGGCTGTCCTCTGAGCTCCCCCATGGCCTGTCACAGCAGAGAGCAAATAGCAGGAGAGGGGGGAAACAAGGTTTATAACACCAAACACAAAGTGGGGGGAAAAAAAACAATGAATACTGTATATTTTGATTCCACTCAGGAACACAAATGGCGGGTTATCTCAAGATCGGAGGAGGGGCGACAGCTAATTGTGTTTTGCACCTTCAGATGCACAATAAAATCTGAGGTGATCAATTACTAGGTGGGGATACATTTTTCATGATCCTCTGTCAAAGGCAGGGCAGTGCAGGGGGCCCACGAGGACTCTAGGGCCAATCATGGGACGGCTGCTCGAAAGGGCAGGGGTGAATCCATCTGATGTTACAGAGGGAACAAAAGAGCTGCAGAGGTGAGCCGTTCAGCCAAACTGAGACTACCAGTAAACACATTTCATTCAGAGCACAAACAATAATAAAGGCGTTAAAAAGGAGTTTTCTGTAAACTGAGGTCATAAGCAGCAGTTTTACACTCAAACAACTGAAAGCAAAAATGCTTGTAAGTGTAAAGCTGCACTGATTAAGTGGGCGCAGGAGCACAGTCTGGGTGGTCACACTGCATGCCAGAGAGAGCCAAAACCAAGCACTGGGGGTTAAAAGAGTGAAACAGAAAGAGGCATCCACACCCAGGCAACTAGAGGTTATGAATGCATCACAGTAAGAGTGTAGAAGCACACGCTCACAAGCAGAGGGCGCTGCACAGCACACAATCACGAAAGCTCTGCTGCACGGCATTTGTGCTTCCTTTCTGCTTCAGCAACTGATTTTGAATTAGCTCTCCAACACTAGATTAAACTTTTGTCAACTATTAGGTTCTCTAAATACATCTGAGTACATGGTGATCGTGAGTAGGCTGCTATATGACGTTTGTGACAGATGGTCTGGTGGGCATACGTGCATATATGAGCATACTACTTTATTATTTTTTTTGCACTAAATGAAAGCAGAGTGCCTAATGTTTACAACAGCATAACTCTTGATCTGATCAAATCTGAGCACTGGGATATGGAGATATGTCGGCCAGAAAATTCACATGACTAAAAGGAATGATAATGCAGTCCTCAAACCCATCAAGGGTTGAAATGATGCTTTAAACTGGTTTGATAGCAGGGAAATATTTTTAGAGACTGATGCTTTAGCACATTTCTTTAGTAAAAAAATAAGCAAAAGCCCAACAGTCTAGATTCAGCAACCCTCTACACCCACCTTGTCAATATAATCGCCATTGGCTAGTACATTTTTTAGTTTACTCGCCAGACTGATATACCATTTTACACACACACACACACACACACACACACGATTCCACCAAATCAGCTTATCTTTGTAAAATGGCACAGCTTCTTAAATAACTGAATGTACACACTTAACTTCAGTCAATCAAACATTTTATTATGATATTATGATAATTAAGCACTATTTAATGATAGAACTTTAGTGATTAAAACTAAAACTTGTATGCATGAATATTTGTCATTTTAACTGAACATACAACTGGTGGTGATGCTTAAAGGGGTCATATGATGCTTTTTTAAAGATCATTATTTTGTCTATTTGGTGTAACAGAATATGTTGACATGCTTTAATGTTCAAAAAACACATTATTTTTCAAATACTGTACATTATTGTAGGTCCTCTATGCCCCGCCTCTCTCAAACGCTTCGTTTTCTACAAAGTCCCTCCTTCCGACAAGCGCAGTCTGCTCTGATTGGCCAGCTGACCCAGTGTATTGTGATTGGCCGAACACCGCAAGCACTCGTCGGAAATGTAATGCCCCTTACCATAATCACAAGCTTCATCTTTCAAAATAAATGTAAAGACAGACACAGTGATGAAGTTGGTAGCCTAGAAACACACAGCGTCTCCCTGACATGGCTGCTTGAACACTACCTGCGGTTACTGAAACCACGCCTTTTTTCTTTGCATGCACATTTAGGCCGCATTATGCAAATATTTCCACATAGTGAGGTAGATATGTGGGGGCGTGTTAGAACGAGTCGTTTTAGGGGGGCGTGGCAGAGTCTTAATTTTGATAAAGAATATCTCTTTGGTTTTGAGACTTTAGTCTTTGCAACTTCAGGGATCTTATCTGCACAATCAGCTTGTAACACTCCAAAGAGAAAGGAAAACTTGAAATCGCATCATATGACCCCTTTAAGATATTGTTGGTCATAGATAATAGTAATTCATTATTATTATTAAAAAATAATAATACTGCTACTACTATTATTATCTGCTGGGTTCATAAATATCAATAATGGTTATCAGCATTCGCTCGAACGGATTTGCTGAAATCAAAACAGGGCCAGCCAATGAAATTGCCGTTTGTGCATTAGTTCCGCCCACTACCGGAGAGGCCGGCATATCTTCCGCTTGTTCTTAAAAGCTGAATTATTCTAAATGAACTCCGTTATTTTGACAGGAAAATATATCAC
The DNA here is from genome assembly GCF_001515645.1 of Sinocyclocheilus grahami. Classification (NCBI taxonomy): domain Eukaryota; kingdom Metazoa; phylum Chordata; class Actinopteri; order Cypriniformes; family Cyprinidae; genus Sinocyclocheilus; species Sinocyclocheilus grahami. Next base: position 1,216,917 of record NW_015505306.1, on the reverse strand, counting down.
AAAGCAAACAGTTTACACATAGCGTGTCGATTCAGCGTGGTGTATAAGAGTCTCGCTGTCTCTCTTTGCATATGTGCATGTGCGAGTGAAAATTTAATTTATCTGTGCTAAACTTATAATTAGCCTCCATCTCACACACTGGCGAGTAAAATCTAATTTATTAGCCAATGGCTAACGATAGACATCATTTAGTCGCCCAGAGTAAGATTTAGTCGCATATGCGAGTGATTTACGCAATGTAGAGGGTTGTTCAGTTAAAAATGGCTCAGGAGATAACAATACTGTCCATCTGTGAGTAACGCATCACATCATCTGGTGTTATGAATTACTTTCTCTGCAAAGATTAAAAATACCATCTGAGTCATTAGAGTGGGGTGGGAGGTCATAAACTGCTAACCGGGATGAAACCGGAATAAAGTATGCAAGAATCCCAGACTGAATACTGGTGGTTTCGGTGTACTTCAGTACTAGCCTTAGTTCCATAAACATTTTCCCATTCATTTTATCCATAGAAATTCTTCAATTAAGAGCCAAAAAAAACAACAACAAAAAAAAAAAACAGCCAGCTTTGAGGTTAATCTGAACGAGGGGTGTAACTACACGTATTCGTACCAAAAATTTTCCGATACAGGTCTTCTGGTTAAGCACACATGTTGTGTACCAAGCAAATCCAGTGTTGTTTGACCACTGCACGTGCGGAACTTCTGTGTGCGGTACAGGTTGACTTAGGTACAATACTGTGTACTTAAAATCTGTTATGAGTGAATGAACTACAATCTCATGAAAGACTACCAATGGATAAAATTAAAAATTACAGTACAATATAATAGTACCGATTCATTAATTAGGTACAAAAAAATTATAATAATTTTGAATATTTAGAAGTCATTCTGAAGTCACTGAAGATAATGCCTCACTTATGCTGAAGAAACTGCTTTTGTGCAGAAACTAGCTTGTAACGCAAGACACAGACTGCCTGGGTGCTAATTTTCAACAATGTTTGCATGACATTCTTTTGGTATTCACAAGAGAATCTCAGAGCTGATGGCAGATTTCGGTTTCTCTATGGAGAAAATGAATGGGTTTTTTTACATCTGGAGCCCGACTGTGGTGCTATGTTTGAATAATACCACATTGCTTTTCAATTACACACTTCAAGAGCCTTTGCTAAACATCTGACTGCTTCATCTGAATTACAGTTGGGAATGAAGTCTCTCTTCATTCCGTGTGTTGAGTGCTGAGAGATTGTGTGTGTAACAGCCGTACAGCAGTGGTGTGGGACAGGGAGCCACCTATTACTTAATAGAGGGCAGTGGAGGTAGTCCAGGTAAAGAATAAATTAATTATAAAAAAAAGACCCAACTGTCACTCACCCAATGCTGTCTCTCATACCAGAACATGGCGAGCATCTACTTGCCGTGGTGATCATAGGGAATGCTATTCTGAAATGGGTGGGCGAGTGGAGTGGGAAACATATTCATACGTGATGAAAAAAAATCAACAACAATGTGGTAAACACCTCAAAAAATGCGGATCTGAACAGAAGCGTTAACAGCAAATATTCAAATCACCAGAGACTCTCTAGACAGAATTATGACTCTGGGCAGCATTTCAAGAATGTGTGACATGTTCTGAAAAGAACTCTACACAAATAAGAGCCAAAATATGTGGCAGTGGTTACACAATACAGGGCTCAACAATAAGGATAGCCCAATGCTTGCGTTTCAACTATCCTTACATTTATAAATTATGTAATGCTTGCTTTGCAAATGATACATTTTTGAGTTCTGTGATGTTTGAACAATGTCGTTTGCAAATTCACCCATTTTAAATATGTCAGCAATGCAATGTGACTTAGCTGGCTGACAGCGATATAGAGAGAGTGATTTGTGCTAGTCTTGAAAGAGCCATTTAAATAGGTTTGAAAAACAAATTTTTTGCACCGCATTCCATCATTTTACAGCAAAAATACTTTGTTTTGTGCTTTTTGTCTGTAAAAATGTTACATATATAACTGAAAAAATCTCAGAAATAAGTATTAAGCATTTATAAAAAATACATATATAATAATAATTGGATTAAGAGAAAAAAATCATTATTGTTGAGCCCAACAATATCAATAATAAATAATAACAACAACAATAATAAAACCGAGTACAAAGGGAATGAAGAAACCTTCCTTACTTCCTTATTCTTCAAATCCTACTAAGTTATTTACCAAAGTAAAACGACCTGAGCTGCATTTCCCAAAAGCATCATAACCATAAGTAGATCGTAGAACCATTGCCACCAATGGTCTCTACGATGCTTTTGAGAGACACAGCCCAGGTTATTTACTTTTATTGTACGTCTTCTACATCTACTCACATACTGTCCATTTCACCGCTGAACACAAATTTAAAGATAAGCTATAAAGCATGTATAGCCCAAAAACACCTTTCAGAGCAGAGTGCTTTTATAATGGCATGCTAACAGCCCTGTAAACCATGACACCGGCTCCATATCATGCCAGGCCACAGCAGACAAAAGCTCCATCTGAGCACTCTTTCATGGCTGTCACTCTCTATTAGGGGTGTGCCATATCATACCGTCCATGATAATACCGGTATAAATTTTTACATGATAAAAAATGTCATATCGCGATATCAATGATATAGCGACGCGATGAAGTATGGTGCATTTACGTTCCCTAGCGCGCACAACAACACCACCACCACCACAAACCCAATAGGCATGTTTGAGATGAGCAAAATCTGCGCAGAACCGATCACCGGTGATCACCGCGAGATGCATGCCAGTTAGAAAAGTGTCCGAGTTACGTCCGACTTGCTCTGATGCCATGCTGACATGTGCCAAAAAACTCTAGTGACGGCAAAGCGGATTGCGCAGTCGCGTGCAGTCGCTCTCCACTGACTGCGCTGATCAAAAGCATGATTTTCCTCATTTATTTTCATATAAAGCAACAGAACTGAAATTATATCATGTTTATCATCAGCACAGCACGTGAGTGAGAATAACGCGATATCCACCTTTGATCTCGTCGGTATCTGTTCCACTTCGAGAGGTCAGAACTGTCCGTCTTGACTGCGCTTATTTCACTCCCCCCCTCACTGCAGTCGCCTACTCTCGCCTTCATTTCAGGTGAGGCGAGGCACATCTCAAACAAGCCTAATCTGACCGGTGTATGACATCAAAGTATCGCGAGAGCGGTTCTACAGTAGAGCATATTTGAGCGCACACTCTTACCATCAAAAATAGGCAAGGCGCCTTTAGCAAAGCGGAGCGCAGCTGGTGTAAACACAAGCAATTGATTAGGGTGGCCGTGATCAGCTCCGGTGGCCGCGTCGGAGCCGTAACGTGCCGCAGACGCGTGCAGTGTAAATAAGGTGTAAGTCACTCTCGCAGTATTTTGACGTCATACACCGATTGGTCTGCTTCAAGCCAAACACACAGCTGCTGCTGCCACCTTATGACAATAGATTTACACTTCGAATTAGGTAGTCTGTCATCGATGACAGTAGCTCATTGGAAAAGGATGGAAAATGCCCTTCATTTTGTTTGCACTAATAAATGCTGCTGCCTACCAGCAGTAATCACCAATAAAACGTGGCTTCATATTTTTTTCTATATCGCCATAAATATCGTTATCGCAAATATTCTTGAAATATCGTGATATAATTTTGAGGCTATATCACCCACCCCTACTACTCTCTATCATCTTTTCCTTTGTCTCTCTGCTGGAAAGCAATTGTGGAGGAGTTTGTTTATAAAGGTTTTCTAACCAAAGTGATCCCTTTTGTGGACTGGAAATAAAAAAGGGTCATTTAGGAGCAGTGGAGCTGGGGCTGAGACTGTCAATGCTGCCAAACACACAGGCACCAGTGGGCAAAAATGAATTTCATGTTACAAAAAAGTATTTCATCTTATAAATATGGTACCTGTGATGTGGACATGCGTGAGGTGTCCTGTCGGCCAGTTAGATCGGAGGAGGAAATGTTGACAGGGGCTCCACGGTGCAATCTCATACTGACCTTCCTCTCTCGCTCCATTCCTGGCAAAAAAGAAAGAAAGAAAGGAAGGAAGGAAGACGCGTGTCATCTAAAGCATGGAAAATGGAAAAAAATTGGACACTGACACCACAAACTGGGCCATGTCCACCTACACAAAAATCCTTCTGTTTTCCAACGTCTGAACCACTAAGTAATTACACCAAACTGGAAACACTACATTTAACTTTGAGCTCTACAGAGAATAAACGTTATTTTAATTAAAGAAACTGAAGTTTACTGTGACTCCGGTAGAGGTGACATATGGTGGGTTTATGAGTCTATGTGCTCAACTCCTTGAGTGCTAATTGAGGCCATACTCTTCTAGGCTGCTAACAAGAGCAGTGCAGGGTCACTGTTTAAATGTCTTTCTTGTAGAAATGTGTGTGAGAACCTCCACCCTTCGATAAAGCAAAAGCTAGTAAATTTAAGTCATGTCTAGCAAACATCCTGCTGAGCATAGTAGCTTGCAACCCTTTAACCACTTCCTGTCAGATAAGACGTCAACAAATGGCAGAAAAAAAATAGCTGATGAATACAAATCTGTCTTGATCCGAAGCACTGAAGAGAAAGAAAACCCTTGTGTATCTTGCAAATCAAAATAATCCTTATGTACGAACAAAAAAGATCCTCAGATGTTTGCATCATAAACATGTCTGATTTTACTTGAGTTAAAAACAAGCACCAACAGGCAGCAGTGGATGTCTTACCTGTGTGTGAGGTTGGCGTGAGGGGTGTGGGAGGTGCTACTTCTTGTGTTCCTCTGGGTCTACCTGAGCTGGAAGGCATCACTCCACGGGCAGCAGGATTCCGTCCATGTCGCAATCTTTCCTCTCGATCCCTCCGCTCTCTCTCCGGATCTTCTGCCGCTCTGTTTGCACCCTGAAAAGCACAACACATTATAAATGAAGAATTAAAAGATTAGTTCCTTTCCAGAATAAAACATTCCTGATAATTTACTCACCCCCGTCGTCCAAGATGTTCATGTCGTTCTGTCTTTAGTCAAAAAGAAAGTAAGGTTTTTGAGAAACCCCTTGATCCCCATTGAAGTCCACTATATGGAGAAAAATCCTGGAATGGTTTCCTCAAAAACCTTAATTTCTTTTCGACTGAAGAAAGACATGAACATCTTGGATGACATGGGGGTGAGTAAATGATCAGGAGATTTTTATTCTGGAAGTGAACTAATCCTTTAAAGCTTTAAAAGACCACCATAAAAACCAACAAAAATGTAAGGAATACGGCATGCATGCAAAGACAACTCATATGATACTCACAAATTTAAGCATATTCCAGTCAAACACATAGTCGTATGAAAAGCCTTGTCTGTGGAAAAGGTTCCTGAAGAGCTGTCTCAGGTAAGAATAGTCTGGCTTGTCGTCAAAGCGAAGGGAGCGGCAAAAGTTGAGGTATGTGGCAAACTCAGCTGGAAATGAACAAAAGGCAAATTAAATTAAATTTATGTTTTGTGGCTTTCAGTCAGTTTGGTCACATTTGAAGTCATCTACATAACTTTTCAAAAGTTTAGAGTTGGTAAGATTTTTTTCATGGCTTTAAAATAAGTCTCATATACTCACTAAGACTGCATTTATTTGAAAAATAAAAAATAAAAAACGTATTATCATTAAACTGTCCAACCAAATGCTGTCGTCTTCCACCTGCCTCCAACTAGCAAGTAGCTTATAGTCTGTGGCTGCGATGTAATGTAGTTTAAGCCTATTGGCTACTTAAAAAAACCCTTATATGTATAAACAGAACTTTACATGGGTATCCTTTACACAGGACTTCAATAGGAGTGGACATTTTCTTCTCGCTGATTCGCTCATACTTCTGTCTCTTTGTGGCAGCCTTCAGACCCTGCCATGGCAGAGAGCCCAGGTTGAAGTACATGAGCACATAGCCAAGAGACTCCAAGTCATCTCGTCTGGATTGCTCTGTGAAAGAAAACACAGACGATAAACACTGTATGTCATTAGGATGGCCAGACTATAACAGGTGTAGTGGCTTAATCATAAATGTTAGGGTGATGACAGGTCAAGTCTGAAAATACAGGAGGTTTCATTATTATATTATTATTATTATTATAAGTCAGGGTACCTATTCCCAAGTGGGTGTTGATGGAAGCGTAGCGAGCAGTGCCAGTCAAGTTTTTGTTCTCGCGATAAGGGATGTGCTGGTGGGTGCGAGCATCTCTGTACTTTTTGGCCAGGCCAAAGTCAATGATGTAAACAAGGTTGCCCTTCTTCCCCAGGCCCATAAGGAAGTTGTCGGGCTTGACATCTCTGTGGATGAAGTTCTTGGAGTGTATGTATTCGATACGGCTGATCTGAGGACAGAATAGAGGACAGGTTCAGCATGTCGAATGACTGAATGAGAGACTCCATGCAAACCTAACACACCAATTCAAATAAAGCAATGAGGGCATGATAACCGCTGAACAAGCAGTCCTTTCACATTATGCCTCCTTTCACAATGCATCTTGGCACTAAATACTCATTCAAACACAAAGTGAAAAAGGAAACTGGCTGTCGAAGTAAAGCAGCTGAAAAGATGACAGTAAAGCTTGTCATGTCACCAGAACACCACTTCCTGGAGTCATTATCCCGTTTTGGGTGTCCTATGATTCTGACTCAAACTAGCTCTTTTTCATCAACCAACTTCAGCAAGATCTTGGGGCCTTAAGATTGCATCAGGAATCTTTTTCAGACATACGCAAGTATCAAACTTAGTCGATTTAATTGATGCATTAAGTATCAGTTACACCTTTTTACAAGGTTTGTTTGAACTAAGAATCTGACGTTTTCCCTCAGGTTTTAGATCTGCTGAATATGCAAAATGGTTCCATAAATGTCATTCCTTATGTCTCTTTCTTTAGTGCTAAATTTTAACCCTTTCCTATACCAACTGTATGTGTGTGTGTGTGTATGTTTATGTTAGACCGGCTTAATGTGTTTGTGTAGTATGTTAGACTAGTTTAAGTTTTTATGTAGTTAATAAAACCTTACTTGTATCACACTTGGCGTGTTCATTGTTTACTCATAACCGGAGTCAATAATCATGCAGATTTACGTTACAAACTTATAGAGTTGTACAGTAAGAAAGTTATTTCCTTTAACCAGGAAATTAACGTTCTTAGAATTGACAAGACGGTTGACCCTGAGTGGTCAGCTAAATATCTACAGTGGATCTAAAATATTAATAATTAATCATAATTAGTTATGGTTAATTATTCATATTTCCCCATGAGCTAAATTCGCTACACAAGAGATGGTAGGGTGGAGAGGACAAAGGTTACAGAGATCATGTCTACAAGCCTTACCATCTGGTCAGCCAGCAGAAGAACAGTCTTTAGGCTGAACTTGCGAGAACAGAAGTTGAAGAGATCCTCCAAACTGGGTCCCAGCAGCTCCATTACCATCACATTATAATCTCCCTCTGCTCCACACCATTTGATTGTTGGGATACCGACTGTAAAAGAAACAATTACCATTAGTAGAGAAGTTTTTTTTTCTAAAAGGGAATGCGGTTTCGGAAGGAAATGTTTAACAACCAAAAGGATATTTAAAGTTTAAAATACTGAATAGAGGGGAAAGTTTTACTAATACGTATTTGTATCTTTGAAGGTCTGACAGACGGAAACTGAAGGTGACCTACAACATAATAGGTGGGGGGTTGGAAGCCCGTTTGTTTCAGTAGGACAGCAATGTAATAAAACCTAAGGAGAGATTCAGCTTAAGTAAACCAGCAGCCCTGTTTGGTCACCCTCTGAAAGGGCTCTAACTCATCAGCCATAAAGCATAAACCATCTATAGAATGACCTTGAAATGATACGCAAAAAGATATAGGCTGTCAGGGAAAGACAGTTGATACCTAATTAGATCACTTCAAGGGCATTTTCCTGCCCACTCTCACCATTCAGCCACACGTGAACCAGAAAAGGCAGCTGTCACAAAACTACAATATAATTTAAATTTGTACTGATACAATGGATGTTGAATACACAATCCTCCAGTTAAGCAAAGAAGCCTCTTTCATGTGATTCAATTATAGCTACCAGCTAATTTTCAGAAATGACACCAAATTCAAATGATCAATGCATACGGTTGGAATGAACCCTTATCAATTTGGGTAATTTACGTAAGTAACTGGAAAAATACATGTTAAAAATTTTAAGTGAGATGTTAAAAATACAAATGTTTAATGTAACTTTACAAAAAAATAATGTAAAAAGCTACAGTAAAACCTGTTAATCAATACTTTATGGTTTCTGCAGGTAAACACTATACTGTATAATTTATGGTGAAAAAAGGACATTCTCAGAAGTTATTTAAAAAGTTCTTATTTTTGAGTAATGTATATTAATTTTTAACATTTAATTGATTTTTCCGTACATTTCTGCCATATGTACATTAACTGACAGTCACCACTGATAAGCTACTACTAAATATTTTAGAAACTTAATTTTCTGTAAAGTTGCTTTGCAATGTTTTGTATCGTAAAAAGCACTATACAAATAAACTTTAATTGAATTGAATATTAGGGTGTTTACATTTTCTGTTAAATGTTGATTGCATTTTTTTAGTTTGTGGTGTGTTACCCTGATTGGTGTTTGGTCTTTGTGTGTTTGAATACAAATACTGGCCATGTTTTATAGACCGGCCACTTACGATGACCTAATCATGTGGCTTTCTATTTCACCGCCCGTATCATGGTGGATATCAAAGCAGATTTTGGTACTTCAAATACTTTAAAATTAAATTAATTTATGAATGATATGTTTACAAGTAGAATACACAGGCACCATTATACCCTCCAGTAATACCTGAAATAATAACAGTATATTATTATTGAGAAATCACACGAAATCCAAACAGCAGTCGACTGAGGAAAAGCAGCTGTCCATTACTGCATTCACGACTGCAGGTAAGCGCAGCTGTACCGAGTGAGCCGAGAAGAGAGCTTATCTGATAGCCAAATGATCTTGATACGTATGCTTCCTTTAAGTTTCCTCAAGGGAGAGTGCTTTAAGAACAGAAAACACAAAGCGCTACAAGAACCGTTGCTTAGCACACCATTATATTTGTGTCTCTGGAACGTCTGTAAAAACCTTGAGATATAACAAATTCAAGAATATTCAAATATTCGTTTTTTTTAAGAGCCCAAATATTCAAATACACTATTTTTGAAAAATGCCCATACCCAAAAAAAAAATTTTTTTAATAAAGTAAATTCCTGGCAACCACAGCTGCCTGTTTTCCCCACTGTAAATTTAATGGCATATATTTTAATGTTTTAAGGTTTTTTAATGCTACTCTTCTAGACAAACAGCCTAGGCAAGTCTAATGTCTTTTAAAGATTTGTTCAGGATTATCGAGGAGAGGAAGACAGAGAGTTCAGCAGCGTTCTGGCAAGTCAGAGATCTCTCGGCAGCTGCGGTCATGTCTACGGTCGTGTGCACCCTGAGCCTGGCCACTACCTTCAACAACACAGAGTTTTTGCTGTTCAGCACTTTCCAGAAAACATCCTCCAGGTCAGCTATTCCTGTGCAAACTCAGGAGGTTAAATATATCTCCTGGCCTGAGCCGTCCAGCACGCCTCTCCATTCTCACATCAGCACAGCACTGACACAGTCTATATTAATAGGAATTAAAATAGAAAAATGCCAAGCCTTGTGCTTCTCCATGTATGGATTTGAAAAAGTGTAACTGTGGTGCTAAAACATGCAGAAATAATAACATAAGAAAAAACATTAAAGGTTTCCTTTCTACCTACAAAATTCATGTATATACCCACACCTTTCTCGATGTAACGTCATCAGTGTGTATGCTTGTTCATGCTATGCTAAATAAGGCTGCGAGTGGTGCAAGAGACCCAGTTAGGAGATGGAATGCACAGGGCCGGCCCCTCCCCCCCAACCCACTACCCTCCGCATGCACCATCTGGCCCGGGGTCCATGTGATCATGGAGAACACAAGCGCTGAGAGGGAGGCTCACTCAGAATGTCAGTCTGTCATGGCACGGATACCATTGCAAAGTTTGGCCGCCGCAGAGCAAACGTCATGCATGCTCAGTCATGCTGGGAGCGAGCGGACAGACTAGAGCATGTTTGAAAGCGAATGCCGTAGACGACACACTTTTGCTGCTGGCCACATAAAATACCCCCGACAGGACTATCATAGATCTATCTAGAATAAAAGCAATCGGGGCCAAACCCAGCGGGGGCCGGTGGGGGGGATGCATCCTTCAGGCACCTCATGTATATTCATAAACCATCACCATACATTACAACAGAACCAAAATTTCAACAAAACTGTGATTTTGTAGATTGATTACAGGATGATATGATGCAAAACAATGCTGAAGACACAAATTGCCTACTTCCTTTACATCCATGCAAGGCCAATGAGAAGACAATTCATGGTGCTGACAGAACGCTGAGAGTAGTTTGAGATCTGATAATGCCACTCTCATTGGAGAAGGATGTGTTGACTCACTGACTGATGATGCGAGGGGGAACTGGTCACGATTGGTTTGCTGCCCACTGTTGCTACAGTATTCTGTAACACCATCTAAGAAATAGAGATCCTGTGAACTACGCCTTACCTTCAGCGAACGCTCTTACTCAACAAAAGAACTACATTAAGCCAACATAAAATGGTCATCATTCAGAGGCTTTTAGAGGCTAATATTACTAACCAGGGATCAACAGGAAGAATATATAGTAGTTCGTGTTTTAAATTTCCACTGGCCCCAGCACAAAATGATAAATTGTTTCCTATATGAACATTCAAAAGTTAGGGGTGAGTAAGATTTAATTTTTTTTATATAAAATAAATTAATACTTTTATTCAGCAAAATATTCATTTCTCAAACAAATGCAGTTCAACTTTCTATTCATCAAAGAATTCTGGGCAAAAAAAACAAACATCATGGTTTCCACAAAAATATTAAGCAGCACAACTGTTTTCAAGGTTAATAATAAGAGAAAAATTAGCAACAAATCGGCCTATTAGAATGATTTCTGAAGGATTATGTGACACTCAAGAATGGCGTAGTGGCTGCTGAAAATTCAGCTTTGCCAGCAGAGGAATAACTTACATTTTAAAATATAATTTAAAAATAGAAAAGTTATTTGAAATTCAAATAATTTCCCAATATCACAATTTTAACTGTATTTTTGATCAAATAAATGCAACCTAGGCGTGCATAAGAGGCTTCTTTCAAAAATATTTAACAAAATACCAACCTCAAACTTTTGAATGGTAGAATGTATTTTCATTTTTGCTTAATGTTGAGCGCTGCTTCCAACATTTCATAATATGATTAAAATGGTGCTCTATCAAACGGCCTTTCAATACAAAGCAAAATTCTGTTTACAATTTTAAAAAAAAAACGAAAACTAATAAGGTAAATATCAACTTAACACCTAACAGTTCATATTAAATATTTTAGTTTGAAGAGTTTTATTTTCCACAAAAGAACAAGTATACAGGCTCTTATGTATGTGGCAGCAGTGTGAGGTGTGTACGTGTGACTCATAAGTCTGTGTTAATGGAGAAGCCGGATGGAGACCACGAGGAGCTGCTGATGGAGTGTGGAAACACGTACCGCCTCCTTGCATCATCTTGTAGATCTTGCTCTCGATGTGCAGCTGTGGGTGCTTCGTTTTCACACATTCTAGCTTGATGGCTACTTCTTCCCCCACCGAGATGTCTGTGCCTGGAAAATCAGAAAAGAGGGGAGATGGAAGTCAGTTACACAATACATAGCCAAAGAGAAAAGCGAAAGACTGATAGTGGATGGAGCAGCAACCAAATTACCCGATATATTTAAAGTAAGGAGCTTTAATAAAAAATATCTGCTCATGTACCTGTGACGTATAATATACGCATACATGAGCATGAGAACATTAAATCCACTCAACTAGAGAGGCTTTGCCGTGTCTAAATACGCTTTAGCTTCCAGTGCATTATGAGTCATTGGGACACAATTAAATACGACAAAAAAATAATAATAATGAATATGCAGGCCCACTATGATTAAAAAATTCTACATATCTAAGGTTGACTCACGTACACAGCTTTCCAGCATGAGGGAGTGGGCACAATTATCAACGCGTACTGCTATACCACCTCCTTTCCGGCCCACCATCTGTCTCAACTCCACATCCTGAGCAGAGGATGCTGAAAATCATCCAGTCATCTACTGTAACAGACACCCAATGAAACAACACTGTGGCATTCCCAAGGACTAGGCTATGCGTATGTTATGCCTGAGGGATGTGACATGAAAGGCAGGATGAAAAGAAAAAAAAAAAACACACACACACACAGTGAACTTTCCTCCCTCTCTTAATCAGAGGCCAGAAACTGATGTGCTACCTGAACCCAGTACTGCTCTTCTGGCCTCTAGACTGTGGACCATTCTTACTCTGTAATAAACTGTCATATGCCCCTTTTCCACTGACACCAGAAATCAATCTGAAACCATTTCCACAGGAAATACAGATGCAGATGCAGGTGGTCTACAATAAAGCAACAAATATCATCTGGGTAAATTGACTGATTTGAATTGTACCATGTTGTATAATAAAACAGGTGAAAAACTAGGGCTGCACGATAAATCGAAATGGAATCGAGATTGCAATTCGATAGAAGCTGCGATTGTCATGCGTATCTTTCAGTGAACCACGGTTCTGTGATCAGCAGTAAATCTCCATCCAAAGGCCAGAGGGCGCTCTCGCGCTGAAACTCCAAAAACGCCTCACAGAAGAAACCCAGAAAATGCCTATCCCTGCAGCTGAATAAAAAGAAGATTCAACTGCTTTCATGGATTTAACGTGACTAATAAACACACGACTACGGCAATATACGGTTTATCCGAGTTCTTCTTCTTATAATTTTCATTAAAATAAAGTTTATTTATAATGCAATGCCTTTATCACTGCTTAAATACTATGAAATATGTTGCGTGCCTTATTCTGTGTAAGAAGCCACATCATCTCACAGAAGGATTTATTTCAAACACTCGACTGATGTTATGAAGTGAGTTTGGAGTAAAAATTTTATTAAATGTGATATTTTCACATGCTTTCAGATGGAGCAGCATTTACTTCACATAGCCGTAGTTCACTGAGAAGCTATTGCAAACAGCTGTCATTATCGCAAACGATTTCTTTGATTTCAGAATCGCGATTTTTTTTGCATAACTTGTCAGTGAACTACGGCTATGTGCAGTAAATTCTGCTCCATCTGAAAGCACGTGATGATGATTTCCTGCTGATTACAGAACCGGCATTACTATCAAAATGCGCATGACAATCGCATTCGATTAATCGTGCAGCCCTAATATATATATATATATAT
>NW_015505306.1:1194209-1202513 GCF_001515645.1 Sinocyclocheilus grahami | reverse complement strand
GAGTTCTTATTATAATTTTCATTAAAATAAAGTATATTTATAATGCAATGCCTTTATCACTGCTTAAATACTATGAAATATGTTGCGTGCCTTATTCTGTGTAAGAAGCCACATCATCTCACAGAAGGATTTATTTCAAACACTCGACTGATGTTATGAAGTGAGTTTGGAGTAAAAATTTTATTAAATGTGATATTTTCACATGCTTTCAGATGGAGCAGCATTTACTTCACATAGCCGTAGTTCACTGAGAAGCTATTGCAAACAGCTGTCATTATCGCAAACGATTTCTTTGATTTCAGAATCGCGATTTTTTTTGCATAACTTGTCAGTGAACTACGGCTATGTGCAGTAAATTCTGCTCCATCTGAAAGCACGTGATGATGATTTCCTGCTGATTACAGAACCGGCATTACTATCAAAATGCGCATGACAATCGCATTCGATTAATCGTGCAGCCCTATGAAAAACTAATTGAAATACAACTGAAATCACAATATTGGGCAATTATCAAATTGCACAGGCTGCAATTTAATTGAATATGAGCTGCACATTTCAAAATGAAGAGCAACATTTACACACATTCGAAAGTAATGCATATGACTAGACTATTTATTTTTATTTTTTTAAGTAATAGTGGGTTTGAATAAAAATTAGCAAAAGTTACGATTAGACATGTTGACAATATGCCAACGATAACTGTTAAGAGAAAAAAAATGATCCAACCGCATGACGGAGCAACCGATTAACTGCTCGTATGTGCTCTATCATGGATTGTAATGTAGAACATATCGCTAGTCCTAAGCAGCTATTCACAGAGAATGCGTTTTTACATTGAAAAACAAGACGGGCAGTGGAATGGGAAAAAACACAAGGTTATGAGACAAGTTGAACTTTTTGAACTTGAGCATTGTGTTTTTAGAATGCCACCTAACGTGAGAGATACTTGCACGTTCGAGTTGAGGAACGCACATATAAAAGGAGCATACGTTTGTAACCTCGCCAACAGAAATCCATCTTATAGATATCAGGAAAATTCACTCGCTTCATTACACTGCGTATTCATGCAGGGTTTTTCTTTTTTTGAGTGCAGAAGTCTTTGCCGGAGATCAGGTTGCAGACAACACTAGCGAAGCCATGAATTATGTTATGATCATGAGTTATGCTTTAGATTAGCTATGAAAAGCTATCGATAAAATTTTTATCAAACTATCACGTTTATTTTTCAAATCCACTGGTCACAACTGAAAGCCGAACTCAGAAATAACTTGTATCCATCAGGCAGGCAATAATATAAAGTAATAACCAAATTAAATACATGTTAAATAAATTAAAGTAATGGAGAAGCGGCCAAATCAGTCAGCAGGACGCCGGGATTTTCCTGACTGGCTGCATGGCTGCAGGCTGTGCACACATCAATGCCGTTTATGTTCGGGTCCAGTCGGGTTTGAAAATAAATGCAGTCGGGTCGGACTCAGGTCTAATTTTATCGGGTCTGTCTCGGGTCGGGTTTTTCTTTTTGAAAAAATAATTTATGCACGTCGGGTTCGGGCAAGAAGTGATTCGGGTCAATTCGGGTCGGGTACAGATTTTAGGACCCGAGAAGACCTCTAATACAAAAACATACACAGAGCCAGAAAACGGGGTAAAACAAGAGTAAACACTGGCAGTGTTTTACAAGATGCAGGAATTTGATGAATGTCTTGGTTTCAATCAGTTCGACAACCTTGCAGAGTTTCTTCTCGACAGGTAAGCTAAACTTAAAGTTAAAATTATTCCTAATAGGTTGGACTTTTTATTAAAGGAAGCCTACTTTTACTTGTTGAGATATGCCTTCACTTTTATAGACCCATAAGAGCTGTGTTTGTGATGTTTGAGTTGGGGGAGGAGTGATGTGCAAAAGGGTATTTGAAAAGGTTTACTAGTTTTGTAGTTTGATTATTTTCACAGAAACTGCATACTCCACCTTGTAAAAAAAAGGCCAGATCACCTATTGCAGAAATAATTCAATAGCCATAAGCCATTATGGGGGACTGGCATCCCCCAAACTGGCATCAGCTAAATAAAAGTGCGGTGAGGAGAGTTACAACCAGAGCATGTGAGCGAAGCGGAGCGGTGGACGTGCGCTCCGCTCAGTCGCTCTAACCGCACAAGCAAGCGCTCCGTTAATATTCTGCTCGCGCTCACCATGAACCAATTCCCGCTCAGATCCCGCTCCGACATAACATTTCTCTAGTAGGCCTAATTGTTTACTGTTTGTAACGAAATTCTTGGATTATTGTCTAAAATTAAGCATGCTGATAAATAGCAATTATGTTTCAGAGCGAAATTCTTTAATTAATTTTATTAATTGTAATGTATTTAATTAATTTTATTAATTGTAATGTATTAATTAAAATGTATTAAATATATTAATCTAACCTTAGCAAACCTACCTAAAATGCAAAAACTGAAAAAGTGTATTTGATTTTCGTTAACTTTATTTCCGTGAAAATAGCTGCAGTTGTTGTGCAATAGAACATTCAAAACAGGCTCATTAAAACACAAACGCACACACACACGAGATGAAATGTGCGTAGATCTTTACAAAATACACCTGGATTATAAAGCCTGTGAAAAGCATACACAAGATAATGCACGTAAAGAATGCTTGGATTATGAACTGACGTCAATAAAAGAAACACACTTTCTAGTGTCAAGTTAAAATAAACCATAACTGCGGGGAACTGTGGTCTATTAAAATGTCTCTTGATGTTTACTGGATTTTAGAATTTACTTTAAGAAACATTAGCTTGGACAAAGTGTCAGGCTTCAGCATTCGCTGTGCCCGAAAACACTCGTTCAGCGCTGGAAGAAGCACTGGGGATGCTGGAGATTTTATGGGAGGGACCCAGCACTGGTTTTCCAAAAATCCAAGTGGTGTAGGCTAATAAATGCAGCCTTGGTGAGCAGAAGAGAATTCTTTAAAAAAAATATTAAAAATTAAAAAAAAATGTTTACGGTTCAAACTTTTGACTGGTAGTGTAGGCTGATTATTCTGATAGACTGAAACAAATGTGCTTCAGACAGAAAAAAGGGTATGAAAAGTGCTCCGAGTCGCAGCAGAAAACAAAAAAATTGAACATTTAAAATGCAAACTCATTCTCTGCCAGCAGGAGGCGCTTTTAGAGTGATAAAACTAGCGGTTTCTCCAGTAATGGCTGTAATCACAGCAGCTCCGCTCATGAACGCTACTTTATCAGATCAAATGAAAATACCATCGAAACTTTTCTGAAGACAGTCGGTTTCCTTCAGAGATACATTCATATAAAATACCCGCGCTGTGTTATGATTTTGAAACGTGCAGTGCTCATGTTTATTCAATGAAGTCAAACGGCACAAATAAATCAATGTATGGGAAACTGGTAATGTATATCGAAATATCGGAAATGTGTTTAAAAATCATATCACCGTTATTGAAAAAAATTATATCGGGATACATATTGATATTGAATTATTGTCCAGCCCTATATTATGGTATGTAACTAGCTCACCTTTTGCGGCACCATGTTTGCGTAGCACATCCTTGTGCTTTCTGGCAATGTGCCGCTTCAGATTCCAATATGAACTGTCCCCGCACTCCCTCTCAGTTTCTTCTCCCTGCTCATTCTTAACTTAGATTTTTTACTTTACATTTATGTATAAGGCTTGCAACTTCGTTGAAACAATATCTGAACTCCATAACTGCTCTACTATTCTCGATCTCTACATATTCTCGATCTCGAACAAGCAAATCACCAAACGGCATTCTGGGTTGAGCGAGCGGCGCTGAGCATTTTGAGCGAGCTCTTAAGGAAATATTACCACTCCGCTCCGCTCACATGCTCTGGTTACAACTTGTTTGATGCCCAGTCTCGCTGTTAAATGCTCCTCCACAATAGACAAAGTGACAATGACATGTAACGCTCATCAAGAAGACTTGCAGTGACATGTGACATGAATCATACAGTTAATAAGGTAACACATATAATGATCACAAATCATACAACCTAATAGATACATTTATTGCAGCAGAGTAACATTTATCAGAAAGGTAGGAATAATTGCAATGTCACAGCAGCTAACCGTTAATACATTTTGGTACCAAGAAATTACTTTACAGCAAGCATATCACATGATACAAGAAACAGGCAGAAATTACAACTTTTCAAGTGCAAAAACACAGTGCAAGTAGTGCAAATACTGCACACATCAGATCCTGTCAGTGCCTGTGCCAGGACATTTCTCAAGAACTCCTTTATTAAATACGGTTACAATTTTGGCAAGCTGTTTATTTTTTACATGTTAAACAAGTTCTATGCCAGGACCATACCGCAGTGGAGCTGGATCCGGCACTCTTCTGTTGAAACTCATCCATACACATATCATGTATATATTTCCAGCTACTGCTCTTCCTGAATTACCATGATCTATTTCCACTTTGAAAAGACACTCTAAGAGCCACAAGTAATGTGATGTTAAACAGTGGTATAACAATCAATAACTGTCAACACTATAGTGCTCTTCAACACTGCTCCTGAAAATAAAATGAACTGGCCAAAGCTGCTAATACATGAGCTGCCCAACACAACCAGCTTAATGAAGTTACACATAGGCCTGAGCGATAAAACGGTATCGATATTAATCGACGGCACACACAAACACTAACATGAGTGCTGTGCCTGCCTGTGATGAGGAGATTGTGAGTAAAGAATGAATATTAGTCGAATTTAAAATAAACATTTGCATGCAAAAATAGTACAATCCAATGTTAGATGTGCGTCAAGGAGCATCATCAGTGGTGTTAGTGTTTTTAATGATGTTAGTGACATTGCATTTTAATGTTTTGTTAGTCTAGTCCACGAGACGCGCAGTTGCTGCGTTATTCATTCAAAATATTCGAGAAATATAGAAGCTCAATGCGGAGAAGATCTTGAATGTCAGTGTAATAAGAACTTAACATTAACATCTGTGTTGTAGATGTTGAAACACTGACTAATCGTGTTCGGTGTATCTGAAGAACCTTTTTTAACCACAAAGAACATTTTGTGAAACCATTGGAACCATTTAGACAAAAAAAAGGTTCTTCTATGACATCGTGAGGCAGCTTTATTTTTAAGAGTGTGCTGGTCTGTAGCTTTTTTGTACCCAATGTTTACAGCTTTCCCTTGTTCTTATGAACTGCTGTTAAAACACTGACGGAATTGTGTTGGGTGGACTTTGAGACATCTGCTCAACAGGTGAAAAAGTATGATTATTAGAACGGCATGGTAAATAAATTAAGAAAAAAGTTTTATTTTTGAGTGAACTTTTCCCTCTTAAGTGTTCTCAACTGAAATGGTCACATTTAATTACAAGAATTTAAGTATTTGCGCAAAAAAAGAACGAAAGAAAAAGCCTATAGAACAATTCACAATGTTTTATTATAATAATGTTCTCATTAGAATGTTATATACACGACATTCCCAATCATAGTTATTAATGTTGTGCACTGCTGTTTGAGCTGCGTGTGCTGAGCTAAAGATGATCACCGGTAAACTGAAGCGCTCTTTTAACTTAACCAATCGCATTCTATATGAGATAAATCAGATATACATCAAATAAACACAATATTACAATGTACAATTGCACAAAAGGCTGCAAACGAACAGCGCGCATCTGAAGTGTCTCTGAAGGAAATAATGCATTATTTATCGGCTTTAAGATATCGGCCAAATTTTCTTAGCAGGCCGATACCGATAACAGAAAAATGAGCATTTATCGGCCGATACCGATATGGTGGCCGATATATCGTGCATCCCTAAACAAAACATAAAAAAAATTATATGAAACATAACGAAAAATTTTTTGATAGCAACAGTTAAAAAGTTTGTGCCACCTATATTGTACTTAAATTGTCCTGCTATATATAGGGCCAGACATTTCGGATCCTTTTAGCTCCCCCAAAAAAGCATTAGATCGTATCTACCAATTACTTTGATCATTTAATCATTTTGATAATTTAATCAAAGTCCATCTGATTACAGATTGATACATACTTTTATCCAAAGCGACTTACAAATGAGGACAATAAAAGCAGTCAAAACTAACAAAAGAGCAACAATATATAAGTGCAAATGACAAGTCTCGGTTAGCCTAACGCAGTACACATAGCAAGGGGTGTGTGTATTTATATATATATACACACTGTATATTCAGTGGCATAAAATGGTCTTTAAAATGACAATAATAATCGCTTATCGCAATTATTTCTGGGGCAATATATTGCACAACAAAAAGGTGTTATCGTGACAGGCCTACTCCTGAGCTAAATTTCAACTGTCCCAGATAAGGGTGTGAATACTTATGCAATGGAATCATTTTAGTTTTTATTTTTAATAAATTTGCAAAGATGTTAAAAACCTGTTTTTTGCTTGACAATTATGGTGCATGGAGTGTACATTATTGTGGAAAGATAAAGGCAGCAACAAAAAATTTGAAAAAAATGAAGGGGTATGAATACATTTGCAAGGCACTGTACATGGTGGGTCAATAAAATGCATGAAAGAACAACAGCTCTCACAGCTGGAAAGCTACAAAGAGACACACTATCAAAAACAGTAACGTGCCAAATGCTCTGCAAGTCCCCTACTTTGATACTTAGGTAATTTTAATACAAATCTGTGGGAGAACAGATTGTGCTCTTTTTGCAAATAAAGAGTACGTTGAGAAAATTCTTCTCAATAAAGCAGAATAGAGGCAAAATAGGTGTCAATTTAAATGCTTCTAATATGGGCTTTACAATGCATATAGGCAACCTGACCACCTCTCATGAAATCAGAAGTGTTTTGTTACGAAATTGTGAAACATGATCATAATCATGGAATCGGTGAAAATGAATCTAGTAGACATGCAATATTCTCACTAGGGATGCACCGATACCGGTCTCCTGTACTCGTACTCGTTAAAATGCCCCATACCAAACGCCGATACCACACAGCATGTGATAAGTGCCATATTCAGACAAAGAAACACCGACAACAGAACAACAGACAGCAGAAAGGAGTTAAGGATGTCTACTACGAAGTATATGTATGCAATGAATATAATGTTAAACATTCAGTATTAACGCCTGTATAGCTGATGTGCGCGAGCTGATAAACAAAGCACGCTGAGAGGATTGAGCGGACGGCGGCGCAGATGCGCGAGCTTGTCGAGTGAATATCCCTTTCTCACAGACATCACTGGAAAGTTTGTAGTTCGGTCGGATACGTCAAAAACAAGTAAGTAATACAATGCACAAGTTACTTAACGGTAGGGAGAGAGAGAGAGAGAGAGCGAGCGAGAGAGAGAGAGAGAGCGGGGGCGCACTTCTGTTGTGTGATCTTTGATCTTCACTCACTTAGAACACGCATCATTTGGATTAAAACTAAATCGTAAAAATAAGACCATTTATAGAGGCATTCACTATAAACAATTTATTTTCAACCTTAGGCATACACGACTTTCTGGCAAAAGTGAAACTAACAGCCTGTGTGAAATGCGCTAGGCTGTACTACTGTCCTCTCATTCTGCATCAGTACAAAGTGTGTGCGTTGCGCGCGTTTTGCTTGCTTGAGTGTTTCTGTATTATATGAGTGGCTTTGGAATATAAATCGCAGCACGTTTCAGATGAAAAAACGCGACTTCTATTTCTGAAAATATCACAGTTAGGAGATTTATAACGAGTGGTTCGCTGCATTATTACAGCAAAGTGCGAGATTACAGTACTAAGCCGCTGCAATGGAGCAGCTCTAATGCTATTCAATTAAAGATGATGTACCATAGAGCATCTATGTTACTTTCAATTTACAGTGAAAGTAACAAAAACTTGTAAAATACATTTTAATGGGCATAATTAAGTGTGAAAATAACCGAAGGATATACAGTGAAATCAAAAATTATTCAGAGACCAGATATAATTTTTGATATTTTTTTACTAGTTGGTGCAGGACACTATAGTTCATTTATGTAAGTGAGGATAGCAAAATAAAAGTAAACTGTGACAAATCACACCCAAAAATTCTTCATACAGTGGACTACCAGTAAAATTGATACAAATTTGGGTCCAAAAATTATTCAGACCGAGGGAAAAAAAGTTCAGGTTTGCATGAACCTGGGTGACAGCATGCCCAGGAGACTAAAGGCTGTCATTAAGGCTAAGGGCTGCCCGACAAAGTATTGATAGTTGTGTAAATACTGTCATACTAACAGCTGTCTGAATTATTTTGGTTGATTGTAATCTATTACATACCTTTCTATCAAAAT
>NW_015505306.1:1190602-1194161 GCF_001515645.1 Sinocyclocheilus grahami | reverse complement strand
GTAATCCCCAAAACAGAGCTTCACACTTGCGCAATACGGAAATATCTGCTAAATGTGCTACTTATCTTTGTCAACCTGGCAACCCTGTGCACTTGCTCTCTCTCTCCACTGTGGATAAACGCTCTTGCTTTCTGAAAACAGCGGTTAGCTTGCAGTTTAGCGATCTCCACTTCAATAATCTATTCTCAGAAAAGTGTGATTCATCAACTGTTCATTTACGACACCGAGAGAGGGAGAGAGGCTGTGCATGTATAAATTATCACCGTTTTGCCGCGTTTCTCTATTAACAGTAAAGCTGTGGCTTTAATTCCTTTAGAAACAATGATGCTACCAGCTCCTTGATGAGAAAGATAATGTAGCTCTAGAGCGATTAAGCTATTTATTTGATAAAACTGCGGGGCAGCGCTAAAAAGTTTGTTCCTGGATGTCTGAGTTTGGCCGCAACGTGATCTGTGTGTGTGACTGCACTTAACATCAAACTGCTTCTGTTCGGCTAGAGTCGCTTTGAACTCGTGCATCTTCGGAAGCAGAGCTGCGCGGAAAGTTACAAAAAATGTTGTGCACACTGCCACGCGAAACGACGTCGCGCGCACTGAAAGCGAACTTGCTGACACGTCGAGTATAAATCAGCCTTGAGCGTGTGCGCGTTAGATACAGTGAAGACAGCGTTGGTTTAGAACTCTTCTAATTTTTTATTTTTTTATTGTAGAGTGTGTTAATTTGTGCGATGATAACCTACCAGCAATGTAAATGATTTTTTAAACATATTAGAATGAGTACATTACAATATAAATGTATTAGAACGAGTACATTATTATTTATAGGCTTAAAAACAAGATGCAAACAATCAGAATATTGTACCTGGTGGGGAGTGCACAATGTAAACATGAAATATATGCCATTACCTATATTTTACTGTGATACAGTTATGGAGGACCTTCATAATGCAGAGGTCAGCTGCCTGTTCTGCCAATAGTTAGAAATGGCACTATAGTAAGCAGTGTTTAATAAACAGCTGTTTTTCTCAATTCGGCTGAGGTGAAATTCAGTGCAGTCATGTATCGTGATACGTATCGTATCGTGACTTTGCTGGTGATACACAGCCCTAATACATACCCTTTTGGTTTCTGTACCCAATATTTAAAAAATTTACAAATGCAATAAAAATATCCGTATCGGTACTCGATATCGGCAAGTACCAAAAATAAATGTATCGGTATCGGGCGAGTACTGGAAAAAGTGGTATCGTTGCATCCCTAATTCTCACCTAAGAGAATACAAGCATGTCTATTCAACTTGCAAAACAATAGCGAGGGTCTATATGCAACACTCAGACACATGTAAGGGGTTGTTCGTATGCATCCTTACATTCAAGAAGAGCCAGAAGTCGCACATCAGAGTATGGAACTGGCACAAAATACATTTTAAGCCATTAACATGGCAAGACATGGGGGAAAAAAAACCCAGAAGATCCTGATGAAAAAAAAACAAAGTAAAATGTTGATCTTGAAACAATCCTCACAGAACAACGCACTATGCTGACTTGGCTAACAACACTGTTTTTCTGTGTCACATTTACATTGTAAGTCTGTTTATGCACACTAATGCATAATATACTAGGGCTGCACGATCATGACAAAAATCATAATTGTCTATTATTCCCTTGAAATTGTAATTGCGATTATTAATTACGATTACGCAAACGAATACACAATTTACATTGAATGATGTTTATACCATTGTTTGATGCAACTGCATACCGTGTTTTTATATGAAAAAAAAAACGATCTGAAAACACTAACTGAAAAACTTTTAGTGCTTTTCTATCCACCTTTTTCTTCAACGCGGAAGTAAGCCTATGGGTGAGACTTCCGGTTCATTGGCCGCTATAGGGAAATAACGAGAAGAATAACAATGTGCAGCAAACGGTAAAACTGTTCGCACTACAAACCAGTGTGTTCATAATTAAGATAATACATTAAAATATTATGGTAAGACACACCCATTTTCAATATCAGGCAGCAAAAGGAGCGGTTCTGTACAGATAAAAATAGCTGGACGTGGATGAGACCGGAAGCTAGACCCATAGAATTTACAAATGGCCGCGCCCATTTTTACGGCAAGAAAAAGGTGGATAGTATTAAGATTCAAATGTCAACTATACGTCGGATTGGTTTCTTCTTTAAATTATAAAAATATGAATGGTATTATAATGTTATACTAAAACTAAAATTAAAATAATGGGAAAAACCCTTAAGATAACATGTTGAAAGAAAAAAACGCATCTTAAGCACGCAGAATAACAAGTGGACTTTGAACGATTAATTGCCGCTTTGAACGATTACGTAATTGTGGCATACATAATTGTAATCGCTATTAGAAATTCGATTAATTGTAGGGATGCACGATATATCGGCGGCCATATCGTTATCGGCCAATAAATGCTATTTTTTATATTATCGTTATCGGTCCGATAACAAAATTAGGTCATTATCTTTAAGCCGATAAATTATGTATTATTTCCGCTGGTTGAACCACTTCACGTGCTTGCTGCTGGCCACTAGGGTTTTGATCGTCGCTTCTGTGACGTCGCACAAAGCAGACGCGCGCGTTACAAGAGCTGCTGCTAGAGAGAAGATCAGATGTCAGCGGTGTGGGAGTTTTTCGTTGTGAAAAAAGAGGACACCAGACTTGCAATCTGCAACAGCTGCAAATGCGAGGTAATGCGAGGGGGCAGTAGAACAAAAAACTTCAATACTACTAATTTAATAAGCCATCTGAAGTTTCGCCACCCCGAAATTTATAAAGATTATCAGATGAAAGTCACTGCCAAACAAACAGCGTCACCCACTACCAATAAGCCGGTACAACAAACACTTGACAATATGAAGAAATTTGACAAGGACAGTGCCAAAGCAAAAGCCATCACATGCAAAGTTATGGAAATGATTGCAATTGATGACCAACCTTTCAGCATTGTTGAGGATTTTGGATTTCATCGGCTTATCGAATTTATTGAACCGCGCTACTCGCTCCCTAGCCGGCGGCACTTCGCTGACGTTTCGCTCCCCGCTCTATACAATGAAGTGGCAGCTCACATCCACATGCTTTTGGGCAAAAATGTGACTGATATAAGTTTCACTACTGACATATGGAGCTCTGACGTAAGTCCAATGAGTATGTTGAGCCTTACTGCTCAGTGGATTGAGGAAAACTTTGAGATGAGGAGAGTAATTTTGCATGCGCAAGAATGCCCAGGCTCTCACACCGGTACTGCTATAGCGAGGGCACTCGAGAGCATGTTCGTTTGGTGGAACATAACTAAAGATATGGTACATGCTGTGCTGCGAGATAATGGCCGCAATATGGTTAAAGCCATCGAAGACTGTGGATTGAACAGTCTTGGCTGCATGGCTCATACTCTCCAGTTAGCCGTGCATGACGGAGTTCTGAGCCAGCGCAGCATTTCCGACTGTATGGCGATAGGGAGAAAGATAGTCGGGCACTTCAAACATTCTCACCTTGCCATGTCCCGACTTGGAGAGATACAGACAGAGCT
>NW_015505306.1:1183535-1189574 GCF_001515645.1 Sinocyclocheilus grahami | reverse complement strand
TGCCAAACAAACAGCGTCACCCACTACCAATAAGCCGGTACAACAAACACTTGACAATATGAGACAAGGACACAAGGACAGTGCCAAAGCAAAAGACATCACATGCAAAGTTATGGAAATGATTGCAATTGATGACCAACCTTGTTGAGGAGTTGAGGATTTTGGATTTCGTCGGCTTATCGAATTTATTGAACCGCGCTACTCGCTTCCTAGCCGGCGGCACTTCGCTGACGTTTCGCTCCCCGCTCTATACAATGAAGTGGCAGCTCACATCCACATGCTTTTGGGCAAAAATGTGACAGATATAAGTTTCACTACTGACATATGGAGCTCTGACGTAAGTCCAGTGAGTATGTTGAGCCTTACTGCTCAGTGGATTGAGGAAAACTTTGAGATGAGGAGAGTAATTTTGCATGCGCAAGAATGCCCAGGCTCTCACACCGGCGCTGCTATAGCGAGGGCACTCGAGAGCATGTTCGTTCGGTGGAACATAACTAAAGATATGGTACATGCTGTGCTGCGAGATAATGGCCGCAATATGGTTAAAGCCATCGAAGACTGTGGATTGAACAGTCTTGGCTGCATGGCTCATACTCTCCAGTTAGCCGTGCATGACGGAGTTCTGAGCCAGCGCAGCATTTCCGACTGTATGGCGATAGGGAGAAAGATAGTCGGGCACTTCAAACATTCTCACCTTGCCATGTCCCGACTTGGAGAGATACAGACAGAGCTAGGACTGTCAAAAAAAGATGCTGCAACAAGACACTCCGACACGTTGGAACAGTACGTTTTATATGATGTCGAGTTTGTTAGCACAGAAGCGAGCAATTGGTGCATATGGGGCAGAATTCGAGCTTCCCGCATTTTTCAGCGCGTACCAGTGGGGCCTTATTGAAAATGCAGTAACACTGCTTGCGCCTTTCGAAGAACTGACGAGAGAAATAAGTTCACACACAGCAACTGCTTCAGACATGATTCCCTCTGTTGAGGCTCCGAAACGTTTACTGAACAAGAGTCTTAGTACAGATAGTGGTGTGAAGACGACAAAAATTTTCAGCTACTCTGCTGGAGGCTGTGAAGCAGCGGTTTAACGGCATATACACCGAGCCTTTGTACTTCTTGGCAACGATCCTGGACCCAAGGTACAAAGATCGCTTTTTTGATCAAGCCACCAAACAGCGAGCAACAGAAATGCTGCTGAGACAACTGAACAAGATGACAGAACTTGAAAATAGCACGGAGAAAGAGAGAAATGAGACAGAGCCCCCTTTAAAAAAGACGTGCACCGAGAGCGACGGAGGCACAACATCCCTGCTTGACATGTATGGTGAAATTCTTGAAGAAAACATGGCCACAGAACACCAGACGCACCAAACATCTCCAGTAGGACAGCAGGTAAATTATTTTTTCCCCCTCATATTAAAAAAAAAAAATTAAAATTAAAATTAAAAAAAACAGCAAAATAAGAAATAAAATTTTATTTGACATCTGTAATATAGAGTACAAAACATGCTCTAATGTTTTAGCTTCACTCTAAAAAATATGATCAATATGACATATATACATTACTGTAACATCAAAATAAGTTGAGCAGTATTCAACATTTATAATGTTATATAAATATTTTTTTTAAAAGTCTGTTTAATATAATTAAGCTGAAACGAATGCTAGCTGTGAATGCAAGCTGACTGTGCAGCATGGGTTTTTGTTGTTGTTTTTTACAGTGTTTAAATTTACAAGCTTATGTGTGTTATACTGAAGAAAGGATTGTAATACATTATTTATTGCTCTTTGTAGGTGAATGCATATCTAAGTGAGCCACCCATTTCCAGGAGTGAGAGCCCACTGCAGTTTTGGAAAAGCAATATGTCCCGTTTTCCAGCCCTGGGCCAAGCTGCACGCAAATACCTGTCAGCTCCCTGTACCAGCGTTGACAGCGAACGTCTCTTCTCAGCGGCATCAAATGTGATTGATGAAAAGAGAAACAGACTTATGTGTGAGAAAGCTGAAATGCTTCTCTTCATTAAAAAAAACATCCCACTCTTACATTCACAGATGAAGTAGCCAGACAATCCTGTAACATTTCTAGTTGGCCTTTCTGTTAAATTCACACAAAGTCATGCTGTATAAGAATAAACATTTTATTTATCTATTGCAAATTTTTATTATTTGATTGGTATTTTGATTATGTAAGTAATGTTGTTCAGTGACTTGGTTGCTTTATTTATGCATTGTTTTTTGTCAAGGCAATAGCTTTTATTTATATAAAAGAAAGTTGGCCATAGAAATTAAGTTAATTAATAAAGTTCAGAGATCAGTTCAAACTTTTCTGAAGTTAAGGTTTTAAAATAAAATCAGTTGTTCACTGTATGTGTTTGCCTTTTTTTTTTGCAATCATGCTCAGAAAAATGTATATGTATATTTATCGGCCTATATATCGGCTATCGGCCTCCAAATATAAAGAGTTATCAGTTATCGGTATCGGCCAAAATTTCCTTATCGGTGCATCCCTAATTAATTGTGCAGCCCTATAATATACCATAACAAACATTTAAAACTTTTGGGAAGTTGCAGTGAAACTGAAGTAGCTACAGATCTTTTCTTTCATAATGTGACATATCCGAGTGTAATGGATAATTAAAATAAAAAACGTAAAGCAGTGACTTCGTTCTATGCACTGGTTGATGATTGGATTTTGGGAGTTACACTCAAAAATAAATGCAAGTTTGCAATCATTTTTGTAGGGGTGGACTGGTGGAGCTAAATTATTGGAAAAGTCTAGCATACGTCACCAGACAGAAGTCTGTTGCTTCAGTGGAAGATAGTCATAACATTTTGATAAAAAATTGCATCCATTTTTTTTTAAAAGAAACATGCATTAAGAACATGTAAGTAGTGCTGACCAAAAATTTATATCACAGTATTTTTCAAAATTAGACTGGTTTCACGGTATATGACGGTGTATTTTTTTTTTCATGCATGACTGGGTGTTAACCATATTTCCTACTGACTGAGAGAGCAAATACTCCAGTATATTGACTTAGAATGCCCTATTTTACTGTCATGATGAGTGAATATTGTCAAAAAATACCACACTAAATAGTGACTAAACACGACCCCTTTTAATACATGTTAACCAGGAGTCACTCATTTACAATCGCGGCATCGTCTGCTAAAATCAACATGCATTTACACTAAAGAGCAGCAATGCGGTTGTTTTGGCTATATTACTTTTTTGTCTCATGCAGCGCACTGCCTGCATCTGAGTAACAAACTAAAAAAATATAAAAATTGTGCATGTGATATGAACTACGCTCATATTTATAATTCCAAACAATCAGTAAGCGACAGGTGCTAGGAAACGCTATTATATACTCATTTATTGACGAGTCGGCTGCGGTGCGGCCAACTGAATGCGCTGCTTCTCTGCCGCTGACTCTCCGGGAAATTCAGACCTCGCGTTCGCGGGACAGCACTGGCGAAATCTTCCAACTGAACCATAGCTATGGTTTATCCAAAAAGTCGCTAGGTTTGTCAGTATGTATATTCTATGGGAAAAACCGCTAAAAGGGTCTGAAAGTTGCTAAATCTAGTGCTTAAGTCGCGCTCGTGTGTGTGAGATTCGGTAGCTGATGGCAGGGGGCGGTGGATATTTGTGGCGGTCAATGTGGACATTGTGGATGAGTTCTTCTGTCATCACGTTCTATTAGTTCTACAGCTTCAGTTTCGGAACTTTCACGCTTAGTAACACATACAGCTGTTCCCTCACCACAGTGCAACAGTGAAAAGGGACCCCTTTCAAACAGTGTCGCGTTCCGAATGTTGTTTAAGTGACATACACTGGTATTGCGGTATTTTAAAAATTCATATCATAACAAAAATAAACACCAGTATACCGCCCAGCAATACATATAAGGTAAATTTTCATTTCATGTTGATTTTAAAAATGATAAATTAACACATTTTATCAACCCTAGTATATTTACATACCCTAGTATATTAGTCAAGGCATCACAAGTTTCCAAAAGAGATACACTGCCACAATTCTACACGTAACCGCAAATGTTTGTCAACTCCACTTAAAATCTAAACAAATCCCTGTGCATTGGGATATTTTAAAAGGCTCCTGCCAGGATCTACTGCTGTTTGTCAGTGTGCACGGCTACTCACATCAGCCCCATTTCCATCTAAATTGAACTGAGTCCATTGTTGGGGATGGCAAGATTTTCCAGTCACACACACGAGCGAGGCCAGGCTGCAGAGCTCCGAATGTCCTGCCTTTTTTAGCCTCACATTACTGGTGCATTTACAGGAAAAGAGAAACAGCTACACATCAGGTACATTGGAGGCATATTACTATAATGAACATGAGCAAAGCCTAGACACCTGATCAGGCTTATCATAACAAGCAAAGCCCAAGCTAGGCCCATGCAAACAAACAAGGATCCATTCAACCATTTTCCTCTATAAAAACATTAACCAAGTCCATAATTACTTAAAAAGTGCTTGTTTTATTTGACACAGTCAAGACTAAGGTGAATGGTATGCTTTATATTGTGCATTTCTCTGCAAAATGTATCTTTGATCTCCCTTTCATGCCGCTATGAACGTGTTGCACCACCACTACTGGTGAATATAAAAGACTGCAAAGATATGTACAGTGGAATTTGATTTGCCCATGTAGCAGAGAGAATGTTCTTCTTCCCCTATACTGACAGCACAGGGAACATGTTCAGACAGATCCGCTCAATACATCAGTAAACACTACAGAAGCCCATCCTTAACACAGCTGTCTAAATGCACATGGTTCAACAGTGAATAACACAAATGACTTTAACGCCCTTAGTGACTAACCAGTCACTGCCTATCAATCATGGTTTTGAGCTCTTGAGCCTTCCCTTTTCATCTGCTTGAATATCTGCTGGTTCCTTCATAACACTCCCTGCTCATTTTTTTCCCTTTAAGATAAAAGTGCAATAATTTCCTGGGGAAGCCTTCTATGAAGTAATCTTGGAGATCAATAAAAGTCAGCCATCCCCCCACTGCAGGCAGCTGGCATATTTCTCAACCCCCATCCCGCACACCAGGCCCAGGGCCCTCCAGAGAGATTGAGGGTTTGGCCTGAGCCTGTCTGGAGAACAAATTGGTTGCACCCATCTCATTCGTGTGCATAAGCTCAAATTCATTTTGTGTGACCGCAAGCTTGTTGGTTTGTGCAGTGCAGAAACAGATGGATACTTGCGGTACACTGTTGAGATTCAATTCATTAGTGAGAGATCTGCAAAATAAGCATCTCTGGTAAAGAAGATAGGGTTGTGCCGATAGACGATAGTATCGTGTATCGACGATAGTCAGAGATATCGACCATCTTTGTAGTATTGTTCATAGGAACAATACTACAGCTTTCATTAATCTTAATGTTACAAATGGACTCTTACTGTGGTGTTACCATTTCATTTCAACAGTATTGCTTAAAGATGGTCATCTTTAAATATCTACACAAAGGCCACAGCATTGAAATTACATATACAGTGGGTACGGAAAGTATTCAGCCCCCTTAAATTTTTCACTCTTTGTTATATTGCAGCCATTTGCTAAAATCATTTAAGTTAATTTTTTTCCTCATTAATATACACACAGCACCCCATATTGACAGAAAAACACAGAATTATTGACCTTTTTGCAGATTTATTAAAACAGAAAAACTGAAATATCACATGGTCCTAAGAATTCAGACCCTTTGCTCAGTATTTAGTAGAAGCACCCTTTTGATCTAATACAGCCATGAGTCTTTTTGGGAAAGATGCAACAAGTTTTTCACACCTGGATTTGGGGATCCTCTGCCATTCCTCCTTGCAGATCCTCTCCAGTTCTGTCAGGTTGGATGGTAAACGTTGGTGGACAGCCATTTCTAGGTCTCTCCAGAGATGCTCAATTGGGTTTAAGTCAGGGCTCTGGCTGGGCCATTCAAGAACAGTCACAGAGTTGTTGGGAAGCCACTCCTTCGTTATTTTAGCTGTGTGCGTAGGGTCATTGTCT